>NW_028292584.1:5475682-5626389 GCF_029948245.1 Actinia tenebrosa
AATAACTCATATGGCTCTGTCATTGTGTTGACAATTATTTGTGATCGAAGATATATAATTAAGAATCATGGATATAACGCTTTTAAGTGTGATGTGGAAACACGACTTCCGGGTCGAGAACGAAAAGCACTTCTATGAAGTATTTTTTCACTCTTTCTTCAAGACAGGAATTAATTGTTGTTCAAAGTTCAAATTGTCTCAGGTGGAAGATAATTCATTGAGAACATTTTGCTCGCGGTTTTTCTGAGAAGTTAGCCCCGGAAATGCGTAACAACTTCGAAGCTTCATACATGACTATGAAGTGAGCAATGAATGATAAAATCTAGGTGACGTAAAAAAACTGATGCAGATGATGACGTCATTGATTTTTGAAGAATGGTGTTTAAAAGTATCAGTGACGTGTGTGTGGACAACTGTGTTACATGTTTACTGGCGATATACTGATGCCATACGTCTATTACGTCATTGATTACGTGTGAATAGTAACGTCATGGTGCTTGAGTTAGTGATGATGACGCGCGAGGTGATGATGATTTCGTAGTTAATTAGATTAGATTTCATATGAGCGTGAAAAGGCGTATTGCAAGGTAACGATACATTACGGACATGAGGGAATCCATCGAACCAATAGCGATGCGCGCGCGATAATAATAAAATACTCGGGCGCGGCACGCATCGTCACGGCTACGGTACATGACGTCATACCGCAATTGTTTCACACTCCTACGATAATGTAATGGTGTAGATGACGTCTGCAATGACGTCACGACTTTTAATGTGTTTTCTAATAGTAACGCGCTTCTCGTATTAGTTGTGGTGGATCATATTTATACTCCGCGTCCCCTTGGATCCCCTGATCTATACCATAACCCTCTGGTGCTTTTGGCGGGTTTAGTACATTGTCACATCCAGGTTCTTTCTTATTTTTCATACAGCCAACATACGTCTCCACAATTTCCGTCACATAATTCAAAGGATAAGATCCTTGAGAGAGCAAATAGAAGTGGAAATCTTTCAGGTCAAACTCAGCGCCCAGTTCCCTTTGAGCGTAAGCCCTTGATTTTACAATCTGTTGGTGGCCAATCATATACGAGGTTGCTTGGCCGAAACCGGACTGGTAACGAGTCACCTCTTTTTCTGCCATCTCACTCTTATCCCAGGCGTACTTAGCAAAAAAGTCCAAGGCTTTTTCTCGAGACATTCCTTTATAATGTAAGCCGGCATCTACAACTAACCGAAGGGCTCGCCAAACCTAAAAGAGAGAGTGAAACCTTATAGTTAAAAAACAGGAACTCCAATTAAAAAATAGAACAGCTTTTTCTTGAAGCCAACTAAAATCTTGGTGCAATGCATTTGCAACGACCTTTAGGATTTCTTGGTATATTTTGTTAGCTTCTATCTTAGCGTTCCATTTTCTTAACGACATGAAAAATTGGATAGACGATCTTGCGCATTGCTTCACGGCTGTAATGAAGCAAAATAAGCTTGAAAGTCTTGGGCCCGGTCGTACGAAGCCGGGATAGCGCTATCCGGCGGATAAATCCTTATCCAGTGGATAAGTCGATGCTGTTTTCCCATAAATTTATCCACTGGATAAGATTTATCCATCGGATAGCGCTATCCAGGGTTCGTACAACCGGGCCCTGGTTAACACTAGCTTCGGAATACGGGATCGGAATGACCACCTCCACCTAATAATCCAGCTCTCTGGAATAACATACGAAGACTCAGTATCGCATACATCATCACTTAGGTGTAAAAAAAAGACAAGCACTGTTAATAAGCAGTACACTACGAATAGTCCCCTTCACAGTTTCCTGCGCCATCTTGAATGGTTGCAGTACCTTTGCATCGAAGCGAGACGAACGGTGAGCTCGCAATGATTGAGACGTGAAAAATTGTCTATCATTACAAGCTCACCGTTCGTCTCGCTTCGATGCAAAGGCACGACTACCTCTCAAGATGGCGCAGTAAATAGTGAAGGGGACTTTTAGCTTTGAATGGTATAAATTTAAAGAACCAGTTTATACCTGCCACTTTATTAAACCATATTTATCCAAGGGTCGTTCATCATAGACGTCGGTTTCCTTGCCAACCAGCGGACTTTCTGCGTACATCCCCCAGCCCTCGATAAATGCCGAATAAAATGTGAGAGAGTCCAACCAGCTGATCACACCACCACATGTGTCACGAAAGCGCTCGTACATGCCTTGAGCCTGTCACGCAATCAGTCACGCAAACAAAGTTAAAACAACTAAGACTCGAGGTTTTGTACCATCAATTCACAGCAGCCATGTTGGATGGCAGGAACAATAGGACTTTCGCAAGTTCGCTCGAGTGACCACTAAACAATGGTTCCAATGTGTTCAAATTAACATTTGCTCTATTTTATCAAGTGCAACCTCGACTTGGAATGCCTTGGGTCACTCAAGCGAATACAGGTTTTGCAGCATCACGTGACGGCAGCCATGTTAGATGGCAGGAACAATACAATCGTTTCACATAAGAAAGAATTCAATTCCCAAGAGCAAAGGGATTTTATTGTTCTGCCATCTAACTATAGGCAGCCCAAGCATTATAATGGGATGGGCACCTGATGGTGCAAAACCTCTGTTCGGGAAGCTCCTATTCAATCGTTTTACATGAGAAAGAATTTAATTCACTAGAGTAAAGGGATATTATTTTTCTGCCACCCAACATGACCCTTGTCACTCGATGGAGTAATCCCTTTATTAAACACAAGATCGCATCAGCTTTAAGCATCATAAGTGCGATTTTTCAGCTGGTTCCACCCAATACTTCAGTATTATCGGTATGAGAAAGATAACAAAATGGGCACAGGGAGCCCACCATTGAAAAAAATTGGCTACCTGTGTATGGTGTCCAGGTCTTCCTTCGTGTGCAGAAGTGCTCAAAACTACCCATTTTGGCCCAAATCTTTTATTGAAAAACGAAACCTTATATAAAGCACTTTTCTTGCACGCTCGTCCTGCGGGCATGTAGTTTGCCCCTACTGACGGGTTCAGTTCTGGTTCAACATCTATGGGACAGTTTGGAACAGAGTACTTGTCTCCCGCAAAATGGAACATTCGGACAATCTTTGGGTAGATAAGGCTATTATACTGAAAAGATGAAAGATAATTAATGTGCGGTTGAAAATATAGTAGATGCCTGTGGTGCGCACTTAATTTCCCCTCTCTCCAACAGTGCTCTTTTTAAAGGGTATTCAAATATCGATCTACCAGGGATAGAGAGAGCTCGAAGAGCGATGGTCACTTTATTCCCCTCTCTCCATCAGTGCTCCGTTCAAAGGATATTCAACGCTCCATCTCTACGACGATATCTACTATACCTAAATGTGAGAAGTTAAGTGAAAAAGGTATGTATACTTATACTAGTTATAGAGGAGAGATGAGAGATGAGGCGGTAAGCCGTGTGGGATGGGCTCGGAAATCATATAAGAACATGCGTAATAGGTAAATTACGAGCCTTGTATGAAACGACTGAAGAAGAGGGCCAATGAGCCTTGCACAACTTCAAGTCGCGTAAAAAATACTAGTTATATAGTAGTTAGAGTAGCATGCATGGAATTGTCTCACGTGTACAATCAGTGAAAGGGTATTCAAAGCTCGATCTACCAGGGATAGAAAGAACTCGAAGAGTAGTACGCACTCTATCCCCCTCTCTCCATCAGCTGGGGTGCTCCTTTTCAAGGGTATTCATACTTAAAGAACTGTCAGATCGCGCTAGTTTCTTACCATTCGTATATCCGCAAACCACTTTTGAATAGCTTCCCATCGCTTCGGGCAGTATTTTTTAGCATCTTCAACGGTACTGCACATCTTGTAGGCGTTCTGGTCGGATTCGTTGGCAGGCATGTTTTCTTTGTTGTAAAACATTTCCGATGAGTTGAGCTTTTGTAGAAAAAGTTGAACCGCAGTTTCGTTATTTGATTGACTTGTTACTTTTTTAGCGAGGTTTAGAGCCTAAAAACGTGGGGGAAAATGGAAAATAAAAACACTTGAGTCGTTGATTAACGTTAATTAAGATTCTGTGCGCTGTTGAACCTCATATGTGAGGAGATTAACGAAGAGATTGCGACACGAGTTTAAGCCGCCGGTGGGAATAGATTTATATGGAATGAAAGCGACAAAGCTGAGACATGAAATTAACTTATATATTTTACAACCATCACTCTCTGTAAGGGCTACCACTACTATCACTATTCACAACAAACAACACTAAACTCACATTGTTTTTATGGAGGGAGGAAAACCAGAGAACCTGAAAACCCCTCGTAGCACAGAAAAGAACGACACAACTCCCCAAAGAAACTCAACTCATTCATGTAGCTGTAGATATCAATGTACAAAATTTACCTCTGGATACAATTTATTGAGCAGTTGAATCCCCAGATCGTAAATTTCATCCGGCGTCATATTATTGGTCGTAAAGGCTCCTACCAACATCTTATAAGTGTTTTTGCCATTGAGTTTCTCCCCTGTTGGTAGCTGTTTTGTCGTGGGTTGACTTATGTTGGCACTACCATTGACATAGACGAATGGTAGCGGTAGAGAAGAGAGACCGCTGGACACAGTACTGGGGACGCAATGGACCATGTGCTCCGTTCGATAATACCTTAAAATCAGAAGATAGGGGGAAAACCAGGATTTTTTATTTTTCTTTTGTTACACATGGCGGCCATGTTTTTTGCTACCTTGGCGAATGCTTGTTCAAAGTTTCTTGAATGTCATCATTCGCGACTCCGTTGAAAGCGCTCACTCAGTGTTACATGCATCCCGGGACATGCATATGAGCAAAGTTTTTTAAGTCTCTCCCTTATTTCAGGGTTTGATCTGTGAGTTAGCCGTGCCCTGACTTAGAGCAGCCCAGAGGTTGTTTCAGGGTTTGATCTGTGAGTTAGCCATGCCCTGACTTAGATCAGCCCAAAGGTTGTTTCACGGTTCGATAATATTGATATATGATTTTATGGTAGCAAGGCAAGCTCTTCATTTGCTCACAAACACCAAAGACCGTGCTAAATACAAAGCTATTAGTGTCTATAGGAAGTATTGACTAACCTGAAAAGGTTAGCAATTGGTTTACCAACATATTCAAGAATAAACTCTTTCAAAGATGCGTTAGCTGGTTTTCTATAGTTTGATCCCCATTTGCTTTTCTCATTGGCGTTCTGAGTAAAATTCAACAGGAAACTGTCGTTCAAGATGTCCTTAAGGAAGTCCTCTTTGAAAACACCTACAATGAAATAAAATGGTCTGAATTGAAACTGAATTACTCGCTAGTTGTTTGTTAGTTCTCTCCTGTGCTTCGAGGGATTTTCCCCGGGTTCTCCTGTTTTCTATCCTCAACAAAAACCAACTTTCTAATTCGGTCTACTTTGATCTACAAGGGCCTAAATTCTTATTCTAGTAACACCCGGTTAGCCCAGTTGGTAAGAGCGTCGGTCTGTTGTGCGGGAGGTCGTGGTTCAAGCCTCGGCCGGACCAACACTCAGGGTCTTAAAATAACTGAGGAGAAGGTGCTGCCTTTGTAATTACATCAAGGACTTAAAACCGTAGGCCCTGTCTCCCAACCCTTCCTAACCTACAGTCAAATGGGGGACATAAAAGAACCTGTTGAATTAGTAGTAGGATTAATTAATAAGAGTAGGGAATTGTCTCCCGGTTCAACAGCCTATCCCAATCTGGAGGCATTAATACTAACTTACTAACAAATCACTCATGATTGTAAGCTGCACGGCTGCTACTAGCGCCTAAATACGCAGTCCGTAAAGTCCTCCACTGGTCATGACTGTGAAGCGCATTGAGACAATGTAAAATGCGTTATATAAGAACCCCGATATTATTATTGTTATTATTAAATGTGTGCATTTTTTAAAAATAGGTGCAAACATACATACATGTATCCCAAAAGGATATATTTTTGAGTAAACGTACCTTGTTCTCCTTGATTTGCTATATTCCTATAGCGTGATTTTAAACCATTTATGCTTGCTTGGCATTCCTTCACTGTCCTTACAAAGCCAGCTTTAACCCCATACCTGAGGTTTTCTATATACTGATTAAACGCAAACTGAACCTGGCAATTCAATCATAAGGCATGGATGTTATTTTTTAAAAAAAGGGCAATAATAGAATACTAAAAGTAATGATTGCTTTTGAGAGTGGTTAAGGAGAGAGAGCGGAGAGGAAAAAAAGGCACAATCTATGGTTTAGTTCGATTCCCTGGTCGCAAGCAACCGGAGAGGTGTCTGCCAACATGCGCAGCAAGTAAAGATACGACAAACGTTAATAATGAAAGATATTCGAGCGCGCGCATCCAGAGAGGTATCTACAAAAGCGCGCAGTAAGTATAGATGTGAATAAAGTTCATAACTAATGATAGTTCTTCGAGCGCGCGAATCCAGACAGGTCTTTACCAAAGTACACAGTAAGTATAGAAGCGAGAAAAAAATGATAATTATTCAAGCTGTTGCTTTACTCGAGCGCGTGAATCTGGATCGTAGAAGTTTGATTCTGTCAGCATGCGCAGTGAATATAAATACGAAAAGATGTTAATGATGGCTATACTAGTAGGGCGCGCGCATCCTGAGAATTCTCTGCTAACATGCGCAGCAAGCCTTGCAAGGAATAATGAAAATGATGGTTATTTGAGCGCGCGCATCAAGAGAGGTCTCTACCAACGTGCGCAATTCTGTCTAAAATTCAAAAACCTTTTTACTAGGGAAGCAAATCATCTCTATTTACTTTTGATAGCTACCTCCTTAAGCTTGTCACGCAACAGCTCCATGTCTTCTACGGTATTTGGCTTAAAGTAACGCAACGTTTTGGACAAATCAAAACCAACGTTACAGATAGGATCCCAGTTACACCAGAGGTTAGGACCAAGCAAGTAATCCCCTAGAATAAGAAAACCGAAACGTGATTAATCATAGGGTGCCGTGCGCGGGTATTTTATCCAAAATAAATTACTTTGACCTAAACCCTGAAACAACCTCTGGGTTGATCTAAGTCAGGGCATGATTAACTCACAGATTGAACCCTGAAACAACCTCTGGGATGATCTAAGTCAGGGCATGACTAACTCACAGATAGAAACCTGAAACAAACTCTACTCACATGTGCTTCCGAGTCGAGGATCATAATCAAACACAAAACCCTAGAAGTGAGAAGGGTGTGGTACTAAATGGTTAAACCATCTTTGATTATCTTACGCACCTGCATAATAATTAGTGCTGTAGGTATTTCCATACATATACTTCAAGGAATGTTTCAACTGTGCTAAAGCCTTCGCTTCTCGTTGAGTAAGTTTTAACTTATTCAACTTCAATTGATTGGCTTCCTTCAACAATGCCATCGCTTGGTCCGTCACGTTTTTCTTTGATGCAGGCGAAGGATCGTACACACGAAACTTCTTACGAATCTCTGTCACCGAGACTGGGCGTTTGTAAGCAATTTTATTAGGGAATAATTCGTAGTATGATGTTTGTACTTTGTCTAGAAGTTTGTAGAGTCCATTCTCTTGTGCTTCGCTTGATGGTCGGCACATTATTTGGTATCGAGCTACGACAGAGGAAAACATATTGTAAATTAGTGCGTGCTACCAAAAATAGAGATCCGTATTTAAATCTCACACAGGTGTTTTGAGTTTGCGCACCGCTCTTCGAGTTCCCTCTATCCCTGGTAGATTCAGCCTTGAATACCCTTAAAACAGAGCACTGATGGAGAGAGGGGAATAAAGTGCGCACCGCTCTTCGAGTTCTCTCTATCCCTGGTAGATCGAGCTTTGAATACCCTTAAAACAGAGCACTGATGGAGAGAGGGGAATAAAGTGCGCAACGCTCTTCAATTTCTCTCTATCCCTGGTAGATCGAGCTTTGAATACCCTTAAAACAGAGCACTGATGGAGAGAGGGGAATAAAGTGCGCAACGCTCTTCCAGTTCTCTCTATCCCTGGTGGATCGAGCTTTGAATACCCTTCTAAAACGATCGATAAGCACTGATGGAGAGAGGGGAATAAAGGGCGCACCGCTCTTCAAGTTCTCTCTATCCTTGGTAGCTCCAACATTGAATACCCTTTCGCAGATCGTATACGTGAGACATTCCATAGCTGCTCAAAACTACCACATATCTAGTAATCATACCTACCTTCTTCACTTAACGTCTGGCATTTAGGTATAGTAGATATCATAACTAGTCCAACTATAAGTAGAATGATACCGAGTAGAAAAACTAAGGCTACGATGATTGTGATGATGTATAATTTACGTGATCGATTTTTCTTCTGACTGTCTTCTCGCTGGAACGATACGTCTTTGTCGGGTAAGATGCTGCAACGATATTAACAAGTTATACAAATGAATAGGTTTCAAAGCTGGTATCGTTAACAACAATAAGGAACGGTAAGGTCTCGTGACAGCGATCTTCCCTCCTTCGTATGCAAAGTTTATCAAAGCGGGAATATTTGAAATAGTTCATTTTTACTCAACCAGTAAATTGCAGTTAAATATATTTTTGTCTTTAAAATCTAAACTAAATAATCTAAAAAGCTTTTAAAAGTCACGACATGTTGTCACAATACTGTAGGAGAGAGCCTAGTCTAGTACTGAATAGAATACAAACACTATAAGTGTGCAACATAAATACCACTAAATACTGATAAATTATGCTAATCCTATTGTTTTCTATAGTTTAATTAGCACTATTTACTACTAAATAGTGCAAAGTGTTGCACACTTTTAGTGTTTGTACTCTAATAATAATAATAATAATAATAATAATAATGATGATGATGATGATGATGATGATGATGATGATGATAATAATAATAATACATGGTCTCAATACGCTTCACAATGATGACCAGTGGAGGACTTTACGGGCTGCGTATTTAGGCGCTAGTAGCAGCCGTGCAGCTTACAATCATGAGTGATTTGTTAGTAAGTTAGTATTAATGCCTCCAGATTGGGAAAGTAATAAGAAATGTTTTCAGAATATACTATAAGGCAGGCATTTTGTTTACTCTTATTAAACATCTTTAGATTGAACTACGCGGCATCAAAAAATCAGATCAAAGGCCGGTGCACATATGTAAGTCGTTAATAAACTAGTAGAGTGAAGGCATTTAACCCGTGAAATAAAAATTATTAGTCAACGTGTTTATATAGTCAAATAGACACAAAAGAAAACAATGGAATTAGGGTCTACTAATGTGTATTAGTCTAATATCTATTTCACGGGTTTAATGACTTCACTCTAACTGGGTCTTAACTGAAGATAACTTAACTTCGATTAAACTACCTCGTCTTCCAACTTAACAGCTTAATTGGAGAACCAAAGACGGATAATGTAAAAGAGCTTTTCTAGCAGTTAAGTAACAAAATCTTTGCAAAATGATAGACATGCTTGCGAATGTAATCACTGGGGCTTGGCCGACCAGCTTGCTTTTTCAAAGTATAATTGCTAAAGAGTTTACTCCGTCCATTAAAGTACATTTTTTAGTCTGAACTTGTAAAGAATGTTGGTACATACGTTTTATTATCATGATATTAAAGTAAAATGCAAAAAATTATTAAAATCCCAAAAGATTTTAAATGATTAATTTTATTTATTCAACATGTTAACGAACATTAATTAATTAAGTCATGCTACGTTTTTTTCTTGTTTAGTATTCGAATTAAATCGTTGATTGTGAATCCGATTGTTCAAAAGAATTCTAAGTTTAGACTATCAATACCTCGATTTAGACACTAGGGCTTCTGTCGGCAAGTTTAATCACAAACTTGGTGGAAATTTATTTTAGAAGCTGTTGACCCTTTGGCTCATTCGGGTGCTGAGATTTTATCTTCGATCATACGGATGGCAGAAGAATCATTAGAGAAAATAAAAATAAACTATCTACAAATTAAAAGATCCTTGGAATATAACGCAATGAGATTTGTTATTATTCCGCTTTTGTTTTCTTTCGAGCCTTTCATTTATTTTTTGGTCTTTTTTTTTTGTACGGAGTTTATTAGATCGAGGCACTGCTGAAATCTAGAGACAGACAAACCAGACATGACTGAATGAATATTTCAATTAGCTATCTCTACGTACCTTACGCTGCCAGATAGTTCTGATTGAATCAAAGCTTCTCTGCTCAACCCGCTATCAAAAGTCTCACTCTCTTTCTCGAACTCGGAATCCTCAAGCTCTCTTAACGCCATTTCAACGATAGGATAGCACTTTATGGAGTAAATCTCTAGCCTGTCTACGTCTTGGCAGCAAATATTTAACTGAAGTTAATTTATTGCAGGCTGGAGGATCTAAGAGCAGATCTCTCTGATTTCTTTCTTTTTTATCGGTCCGAACTAACAGCTGGGCTGAATTATAAGCGCCAAGGAAGTACTAGTTCCAAATAATTTTTTTTTTATCGACACAGACATAGGATACGTATAGGGCAGCGTCGAACTCTGTGAACGCTTGAATGAAACTTTCGGTTGATATTGCTCGTTGATATTGCTTGTTGATATTCCAATCGCTTTGAAATATTTTAAGAATTAATCATTCGTGTATGGAAATCAGTCGAGCTTTGAGATCTTTACTCGTAGTACTTGCTGTGAAAATGAACTGCTTGTTAAGCCTTGATGGACCTCATAGAACGACGGCCATGACAAGATCCGATTTATTAAGGTAGAAGGCCTCCTTTCAGGGTCATGGCAAAATTCCATCCTAAATTCCTGGTTCGTATTAAAAAAAAAAAACTATTCACAAGCACTGTAAAATACGTCCAAACAAATTTACAATATGCAGAAGGAATTTTAAAGGCTCATAGCTTGTACTGTCGTGGCGAATAAATGCTTGGGCATGCTCTAGAGTCGTCTATTTTCTTCAAAAACTTCCTTAGTCTCGAATCTAAAATTAAAACACGCCTATGATTTCATTCGCGAGAGAATTTCAAAATTTGAAAAAAAAAGCTTGTCAAAGTAGTTGACATTGAATTTTTTAACCTGTCAGTTTAACCGTCTGACTCCTATTGTTTTTCTTCTCTTAGGGAATGTGGAATGTTTTCAAATAAAGACAGTTTATCCAAGACAGTTTATAAAGTCTTTGTAATCAGAAGCACGAACTCGAAAGCACTTTCATACTTCCGAGGATGGTCTAAGCTTGTAGATTAGAAGGTTAGGGGTGAACAAATAGGTTCAATCAAGATGGATGGGATTGTGCAGGAATGGTTTAAGATTATATCCGATGGCAGGAAGACCAAGTTAGAGTTGTAGGATGCATGAGATGTCTTATGTGCTCTATCGTTTTCTTATACTTTGCTTCTTTTGTTTTGTTTTATTTATTATTTATTTATCTATATGTTCTTTTCTCTAATCTTCTGCTCTCTTTTTTCCATTGATTCACTTCTTCTCCTGCCTTTCTTTTTTCTATTTCCTTGCCTTCTCTTCGATCTTCTTCCTTTGCTATTTGTCTTCAATTCCTTTTAAAATTTTCTTCTCTTCACTTCTTCTTCCTTTCATTTTTTTTCATCTAATCCTTTTCTACTTTCTTTTCTCCTCTTCTCGTCTCCTTCTTCCCTTTACTTCATTTGCTATGTTCTTCTGTCTTCAACGTTCGCTTCCTTTTTATTTTTTATTTTTACTGTTGAGATAAAGTCTACAATGCTGTACAGCCAACTACTACCGAAATCATTCAACTTTTCTCGACTGTTAGTACCGCTAAAATAACGATCGATCGCGTTTTGAATTTCGGTTGAACTCACGTGACGATTTGTAGAGTTCCAATTGGCCATTTTACATTCAAATCATTAGAAAAAAGCGGGAAACTCCAAGATTAAGAGGATGTTAACTTAAGTTGTCTAGCGTAAAGGGGCGGAAACATGGTGCAACATTGCGTGCAATATTGCAGACAATGATTCTAAACTAGGATCTTGTTCTACTTTGTTTCAGCAACATTGCGCGTGACATCTTGTGACATAGTCTCCCCCACAGCCGCTTTCAGTGTCGTCACGCAACGCTTTCTCCCCTGAGTAGCACAACATTCCTTTCCTATGAATTAACCAATCACGGCTTAGTTCTCGAAAACCAGGAACCATTCGCGCCATATGGAAAACAAGATGCGTCGTTAGTAGTCTCCCCCACAGCCGCTTTCAGTGTCGTCACGCAACGCTTTCTCCCCTGAGTAGCGGCTGCTTACCCGAGCACAACATTCCTTTCCTATGAATTAACCAATCACGGCTTCGTTCTCGAAAACCAGGAACCATTCGCGCCATATGGAAAACAAGATGCGTCGTTAGTAGTCTCCCCCACAGCCGCTTTCAGTGTCATGGCTCGCACCATCAAAATTGAACAAAATGTTGCACCATGTATTCGTAGCTTAACACCACCTTAATGAAAGGTGCTTTGAAAAAAAAACCTAGAAAACAGATTTATTTTATTTTTTATTGTTCTGGATTCACTTTGAAATACCAAAAAAACATTTTCAATTTTTTTCTTAAATAACAGACAGATATTTCAAGACGCGGCAAACTATTTAGTGATATGTCTTTGAGAAACAGTCTTACTTTTGCTCAAACAACACTCAACTCAATAAAATCAAAGACAATCCTACTATAATAAGAAATTCTCTACATTATAGGCAAAGCTTTCTTAAACGATAATTTCAAATAGTAATTAAATAATTAAATGTTTTAAGAATGGAAAACGCAAAGCACCCAACTCTTAAATGGCTTCCTCTCTGATTGACAAATCAGAACGAAGATGCGCTCCATACTGGAATGCGGAAGTCATTTTGAGGAAAACAAATGGAAAACATGAGCTTCCAATCGAAGTGCTGGAATGCGGAAGCCATTTGAGGACAACGTTCAATTGGCTTCTGCACTTAGCCAATCACAAACAAGGAAACTGTACTTTTGAATAGACCTTTTTCGAGTTCCAAATTACCATTGTGTTCCTTGATTGACAGACTTATTTACTTAGGGTTAGCCTCATATCAGTGTCTAAATATTCATAAATACAAACGGGGAAAGTAACGAATGCACAACTTCAACCATTTTGAAATTACACAGACCTAGCTTCACTGAAACACATGAATATTGTGCACAAAATCAAGGCTAACCCTGAGCAACAGAGAACTTGAAAATGGAGCTATCAAAGCACAGGAATGTGGAAGCCATTGGAGGGTCACCGTACTATACTTTTCCCACGCATCCCAAACGTACTGATTTTTCTTAGGCTGCGTTCATAATGTATGGTGGAGGGGGGGGGGGGGGAGGGGAAGGGGGGCAGGTGAAATTGAGGGGGATCGGGAAAATTTTTGGAAGGAAAAAGGGGGGATGGGAAAGATTTATCAGAAAAATAACATACATTACCAGTGCCATACATTATGAAAGCAGCCTTAAATACCCCAAATGGTCAACACAAGATGTTCTTCGTACAATAAATATTTAAATAGTTGTTAATCAATTCAATAGTCTGTGTAACGTATATTATAACTAAATAAGACACAACCCATGGATATTGTATATCCCGTTGGACGAAAAAACTTGAAGTTTTTCCTAAGTTTAGATCAGTCAATATTTTACAACTTGGACTCGTGCACGTTGAGTTATGTCGTAAATTAGGAAATCAATAGCGCAGCGCAACCGTGACGTCATAAAAACGAAGACAAAGGAAAAATTCGGACAAACAAACTTACAGGTTTACTTTCAGCAGATAATTTTCACAGCCGATCGCAGTTGATCTTAGTTTACATGGGTTATTATTGTAACTTTAAGTAAAAATAATAAAATCAGTTCGTATAATCCTCGTAGCGGTTAAACAGAATGCAATGTTTGTCCGAATCTTTAAGCTATTTTTAGAATCAGTGCGCTGCGCTATTGAGGGTGGCGTAGCATCCCTGGGGTCTCAGGTTCGATCCCTGGACTCAGCATCACATCTAATGTGAGTAGAGCTCGTTAGGTCTCTCCCTTGATTCGAGGGTTTTCCTTCGGGTTCTCAGGTTTTCCTCTTTTCGCAAAGCCTAACCAGGTAAATCCCAATTCGATCTGTGAGTTAGCCGTGCCCTGACTTTAATCAACCCAGAGGTCGTTTCTGGGTATCGTTATAACTTGAAGGTTTTTAAGGTATTCAATTTTTTTTAAATCCATTGCTTGTGTAGAGTGAGGCACACTCTTAGCTCAACCCTAACCTCTCCCCTGAGTGTCACAGTTATTAAAGGGTAGCCATGGTTATATGGAAGTCAAGGTGCGTATTACCCATGCGTGGATTTCAAAAAGCGCGCGAAAACGCAAACACATTAGCCATTCCGAGGTTTAGAAAAAACTGGATCTTGATGCCATTGCGGTGCATTTTGGGACTGTTTTAGGGGAGGAATAAATGCTATCTTGGAAGTATGTCCCTGAAAGGTCCCACAATGCACTGCAATGCCAATTCGACCCAGTTTCTTTCTAAACCTCGGAATGGCTACTTGAAATATGGGAAAATGGTTACCCAAAGTTGCCACAAATCACTTTTGACACTGTTAGTGGATGTTGGGTTTAGGAATTACTGTACAAATCTATACTTGACCTATTTGTTTGGTGTTCAGTTAAATGTCTTCCACATATCTGTCATCTAGGTTCCTCTGAAACTCTAGAATGAAGTATGGAGGTAAGATTTAAAGAAAATGTGGGTGAAAGATGGCAGAAGGGCAAAAAGAGAGAGAGAGGGGGGGGGGGGGGGTGAGGGGAAGGGAAAAGAAGAAAATGAGTATCACAAAGAAGGAACATAAGGAAAAGAGGAAAGAAGGGAAATACAAACGAGATGATGGGAAGGAGCGAGAGGGGAAGGAAAAAGAGAAGGAAGGGAGAGAGAAAGGTTTTAAGAAGTAGAAGGTTAAGGAAATGAGGAGAAGAATGCAGAGAGGAAGATAACGTAAGGAGAGGAAGTAAAATCTCTAGACCCCCACCCCCTTCTTCTGTCTGCATAAAAAAGTGACCCTCCCCTTGAAACTGATTAAATTCTTATCCCTCCCCTTTTGACTGAGTAGAAATTTAATGGCCCTTCCTCCCCTGGATTCCTCGCCCCCTCCCCTCCCCTAAAAAATGAATGCGCCCTAAGAAGTAGAAGACGAAGGAATGAATGAAAGGAGGGATTACGAGGAGACAAAGTAAAGGAGTTGAAGGAGAGGAATGCAAAGGAAATATGATGGAGAACAAAAGGGGAAAAATAAGGAGAGAGAGGAGGATTTTTTTGGGGGGAGGGGGAAGGGGGAGAGAAGGTAAGGTGCAGCTCCACGTTTGTGGACCACAACCTACTTGAGCGATTTCTGTCTTTCTTTTTCAAAGTGTGTTTCAGGTGACTCGCATTCGAACGAAGCTAAAGATAAATCTGACAAAAGACAACAAACTGTTAGTCTGGTTAATACGGACCAAACTCACGTGACATAGTGTAGTGGACGTTCATCAAGGCGTTTCCATGACAATGGATGGGCTCGTGCCAATGTTTCCAGGTAACGGCGATAAACACAACACTGGGTTTATTGTCAACACTGGGTTTATCGTCATTGCAAGTCGTGGCAAAGTAAGGTATGCTGGACATTCATCAAGGCGTTTCCATGGAATCGCATTAGCACGTGCCAAAAATTGTCCTTGTTTGAGTTCTGTGCTTACCGTTGTCAGAGAACAATGGCGCTGTCATCAGGTAGTTCAATATATTTCCATTTCTTTCATACGAAATCTGAAACATTTGTCATAGTCATTTTGATGTACATGAAAAGCAAAAGAAAATAAAACAAACAAAGAAAAGGAAATGAACGAAACGAGGAAGAGGAGAGGAGAGGAGAGAAGAGAAGAGAAGAGAAGAGAAGAGAAGAGAAGAGAACAGAAGAGACAGACAGACAGACAGACAGACAGACCTTTATTTGAAAACGATAGTTCCATAAGTATAAAACTTCTTTACATGGAAGTCGTTATTGATTAATAAAATATAAATATATAATCCTAAAAAGTTGAAAAATATTAGAAATGATTTAAATAACAAAGAGAAAAATCCTATTGAGAACTGACAGCACGCCATCTCATCAGACGTTTTTTAAATTCATTCTTTGTTGGAGCAGATTTAATTTCAGAGGGGAGAGAGTTCCACATTTTAGCCCCTCTGTAATAAAAGCTACTCCTGAAAAAGTCTGTTTTTGGGATGTATGGTATTTCAATTTGATCGTTCCCTCTTAATTTAGATTTATAGGTGCTCGAATCCGAGGACCTCATATTAAATAAATTGCTTAAATACGATGGGCAATTTTCATGGAGAACGTCAAACATGAATGAACACAGTCTTTCCTCTCGTCTTTCTTTCAATTTGTCCCAGTTTAACTGTTGCAAAATGTCAGCAGACCTCACATCATAATCCTGATAGGTTATGATGCGAGCAGCTCTGTTTTGAAGCTTTTGAAGACGTTCTGCTTGACCCTTGTTCAAATTGCTCCAAACAAGGTCGCAGTAGTCAAACGTGGGCCGTATTAATGCTTTATACATTGTAATAAGGGTAGAAATTGGAACAAAATCTCGAATTTGTTTTAGAGAAGAGAAGAGAAGAGAAGAGAAGAGAAGAGAAGAGAAGAGAAGAGAAGAAGAGAAGAGAAGAGAAGAGAAGAGAAGAGAAGAGAAATTGGAAAATCTCGAATTTGTTTTAGAGAAGAGAAGAGAAGAGAAGAGAAGAGAAGAGAAGAGAAAGTCTTCTATTATATCATATGCCTACCGTCGTCTCTTTCCAAGAAACAAACTCTGTTATCACTTTTGATAGCTGCCAAAATTTCTACAGAGGGAAAAGGCAATGTGTTGAGAAAGACAAAGCCATGCACCACTAGAGCTAGGTATACGTAAAATATTATGATGGACTTTCTCATTACTCCACACCTTACCTCAAAATTGATGTGACCATTGGGCAGCCTACGAAACAACATAAACATTTATTAATACTCAAAACAAAAATTATTTGAAGAGGATACTGCTGAGGTGCTTTTATGGGGAAGGGTCTAGAGTTTTTTGGGTGTTGCCCTCGATTACATCAGGCTTCTCAGTGGCGGATCCAGGACTTTAAGAGGGGGGGTTCATTTTTGCAAATCTCGGCACAACAATAACGTTATCTTGCATCATCATTTTTCCCATGAGGCACATCACTGGCCTAGGGGCGCTCCTGATAAGGATAACCTATCCATATCTATATAGTACCATACTTTTATTTATTTATCTAAAAAAATATAAAAAATCCAAGGTACCAGCCTGTGGGGGGGGGGGGGGGGGGGGGTTCATTTGCATCCAATGAACCCCCCCCTAAATCCGCCACAGCTTTTTCTCCATGTTGTCCGCTTTTCCTCCCCCGAGTTTAATCCGTGCGTAAGCCATGCCCGGACTTAAATCAGTCTAGAGTTTGTTTCAGGGTTCAATATGTTAGTTAGCCATGCCCTGACTTAGAACAACCCAGAGGTTGTTTCAGGGTTCGATCAGTGAGTTAGCCATGCCCTGACTTAGATCAGCCCAGAGGTTGTTTCAGGGTTCAATATGTTAGTTAGCCATGCCCTGAGATTGTTTCAGGGTTCAATATGTTAGTTAGCCATGCCCTGACTTAGATCAGCCCAGAGGTTGTTTCAGGGTTCGATCAGTGAGTTAGCCATGCCCTGACTTAGATCAGCCCAGAGGTTGTTTCAGGGTTCAATATGTTAGTTAGCCATACCCTGACTTAAATCAGTCTAGAGTTTGTTTCAGGGTTCAATATGTTAGTTAGCCGTGCCCTGAATTATATCAACATGGAGATTGTTTTCAGGCATCTGTCGGGAATCAAATTATTACTTTTGAAGGGGCGTCGAGATGGCGACCAAGTCTCACCTGTTATCGTACCCTTCGTTTAGAAAATAAACATCTTTCAAGAACAAACCAAAGAAAGGAATAACGTACTCGTTCTAAAATGAAAAAAAGACGAGTTAGTTTTTACTAAGGAGGAAAATGAAGCCTCATACACTGTAGGCCTTTTCTGAGTGTGATAAACAGGATGCATTTTGGTCTAGTTTGAGTAAAAACAACACATAAGGCAGGATGATCAAAAGATGATTGTACCGACACGACTTAAAAACGCGTGATCTAATATCTCGATAACCATCATGCAGACCTCCTTCTGAACCTCACTGCCACTTTCTAACAACTTTTTGTATAATACTTTGACTGATAATTTAAATATGTTGGTTACAGGCATTCTTTAAAAATTATTCAAAGTCGCAGGTTTTTGAAGTACGAAGACTACACGAGCGTCCGCCATTTTGTTTTTAGGAATTTCGCGCATGCGCACGCGTTTTCAAGCCGTGTCGTATGTACCCAAGTTACAATATAATCCGCCATGTTCGTTATCTCAGAAATATGGCGTATACTGAGACATTTGAAAGTATTCGATATCGCTTTTCAGTATAGACCTTTTTATCTTGGGAGTAATGTCTTTCCATTTCAGACCAGGTGTCATTATCTTGAGAATCAGATTCTTTGTTTGATTTGTATCCATATGTCTTCTTATGCGCAGCCGTTAAACCAATAATTTATACTCGAAGGAATGGCATGTGGTCTAAAAAGGGGAAAGCATTTCGCCCAAAGTAAAAGTGTTGATAAAAGAAATAATACTCAAGGGAATGACATGTGGTCTGAAATGGAGAAAACATTACGCCCAAAGTAAAAGGGTCTATAAAGGAAATAACCCTCAAGGGAATGGCACGTGGTCTGAAAAGGCAAAGCATTACGCTCAAGGTAGAGAGGTCCATTACGGGTCCATTAAGGAAACAGAAGAAAGCACGCGTGAAACATCAGTGAGACAACAGTAACCTTCTTGTAACCTGGAGCGCTTTTAATTTCACAGCATATTTTTGCGTCATGACCTCTGGTAATTTTCCTCTGTCAATCTCAGATCGTTGTAAAATAAATGGATAGAAGATCGTATTGTAGCTAGAGACGACTTGGTCAAAGCAAAACGTGCATGGGGAGGGGAAGGGAGGGGTACCTTTTCATCTTTTCTCTCGTGCGCTGCTTTGAAGGAAGTTCTGTATGCACCGAAGTTGGACGCTGGATTCATTTCTCGTTCCAGTCGATCGAACTTCTTGTTCTTGACTTTGGACCACTGAAAAGGAACAAAGTACTCGTAAATATATATGAAGCAACCCATTGATCCTTCGAACCATCCGTCAATCCCTCCCTCCGTTTGTCCGTCCGTCCAAGCAAAACATAAAGATAAAACACCGAAAATACTCAACATACCGTCTTTTTAAGTCTAGCAACAGGACTCATGTTCATACCCGCTGAAAAGACAAGAAAAAGCAATATAAAACCAGTTTAACCCATTTTCATCAAAAAAAATCTCGGTTTTCTAGTCGAAAGTATAGCTCTCCGACGACTGATTGTTATGCCTAGACCCTTCTCTACTTCCTAACCAAAATCGATTTTTTCGTTAGAAAGCTGAGAAGGGTCTAAGTACGAGAATGCCTGGCGATTGGTCGAAAAGCACAGAAACAAGAACAGAAACAAGGTCACCAATATTTAAGTCTTTGTTTTAAGCACTGAAAAGGATATTCAAAGTAGGCCGAAAGATTTGAGATTCTCAAGAGAAGGACAAGACACTGATGAGTGGATGATACGTAAGAAGTAGAGGATATTACATTGCCGCGCGGAGATACGGACTTTATCTTGTGTTGAAGATATCAAGGTGAGCAATATACAGTGATACGCGTGGGAGAGGAATGATTCCGAATGGATGGCTTTTTTCGAATTCCAAATTACCGTTGTGTTTCTTGATTACAAACTCACGTTCTCAGGTTTAGTCTCGTGTCAGTGTTTAAATATTCACGAATACCAACGGTAAAGTAAAGAATGCACAACTTCAACAATACAAACACTTTGAAATTCCACGGACCTTCACTAGAACACGTGAATATTCTACACAAAATCGAGGCTGACTCTGAGCAACAGAGAACTCGTAACTGGAGTATTATACGAGGGTTTATTATTGCTTATTTTAGACATGTTTGCAAACGAAGTTAGAGAAATATTACAGGTTTACTAAAAAAGCCTTTGGGATAACTGTGTTGTTTTAACACCTTAGGTGTGAATATTGACACCTTTGACTTGCATTTTCGATACAAAATTTCATAAAGGTCTTATTAGTTATCAAATGCTTTTAGGTATAAACTGAGTACGATTCGAATAAATTCTGTTAAAATGAGACCCACTTTATCCAGAACTAGTACCTTAAGGAGTACTCTGAGAATATTATATTGGATGGACATTTGAATGAATAGCTGTATATCGGCAATGAAAAGAGCCCTTCAATATTGGTACGAAGGGGAAGTTACAGCTCATAATCTTAAACTTATGATATTTTTCATGTGTTAGATGTTATGAGCTTAAACTTTGCCTTCTTTATAATATTGAAGCGTGTTTGTTTTCATTTCCAAAGTTCATTTTGACATAATATAACTTCTCGTTTTAAGGCGGGCAGGGTCACGTGACCCTCACTTCTTTAAAATTTATCTTAGACAGAAAAGCTGCAATGGAACAGGCTAGAAAATGAGTAAATTTGATGGGGGGATCATTTACCGATGATGGCCATGGCGGAGTTGAAGTTCCCTCGATCGTAGCAGTCAATTGCTACTTCGATGAAATAATCGATCTTCTTTGCACGAACGCTCTTCCTATTTTCCTGGAAGTTGGACACAATGAATAAATGAAAGAATTATTAGAGTGAAGCCATTAAACCCGTGAAATAGATATTAGACTAACACACATTAATAGACTTTTCACATGACTTTTTGGAGATGGCTGGGGGGCAAACAAATTGGACGCAATGAATAAATGAAAAAATTATTAGAGTGAAGCCATTAAACCCATGAAATAGATATTAGACTAACATACTTTATTAGACTTTTAACATCACTTTTTGGAGTTGACTGGGGGGCAAACAAGCAGTTAGCTGAGGGAAAACTAGCGGATGTTAAGTCAAAACGTGTCAAAATAAGTCCTCAAACTATTGTATTTGACTATTTGACTATTTCTACGACATGAAACCAAAAAACAGGAGATCAAAACAACCTCCAAGATTCTAAAAGCCATTAAAATCGTAGCTATTACAGAAAGTGACGTCTGTTGATAGCGACCTATTCCATTTTTTTTCTTTTGTGTGTATTTGACTATAACATGTTGACTAAAGATTTTTATTTTACGGGTTAAATGTCTTCACTGTAAGACAAAGGAAACAGAAATAGAAGCAATATATAAATTAAAAACCTCGGAACTAGAGAAACAACACAAAACCATAAATATCACATCAAAACAACACAATACAGCAACAAAGCATGTAAAAACAAGATTTTAGCAAACACCACACACAAAATTACCCCAAAAATAATAAAAACACGAACACAAAAACTCACATTTTTTGTCAAAAAAATTTTATTTCAAAAAAAGTTGTTTTTGAGTTTCCACTCGTATAGGAATAATCTTAAAAAGGGCTCTATGAAAAATAGAAAACATTTTTCTCGGGATCCCTGTGGTATACACGTCCACCACCCCTCCCCCCAAGAAAAAGCACATATGCACTTACCATACAGATTTCTGTGGCAACAAGATAACCAAGTCTGTTAAACCATTCTACGTAGGCTTCCAAGCTTGTGGTTCTTTTGATTACGTTTAAGGTCGACTTGAAAAGAACGAAAGTATGGTCGTTAATAAAAAACAGTCCGTGCGTGTGTGGATGGGGGTGGGTGGGACTGAAGGGGGTGAACAAGCAGAGGTAAGTTTTTCTATATCAAATTATGGCAGAGAACATGTTAACGCAGAGATCGTGCATTTTTTGTTGTCAGGGGCTTCCAAAATAGTTATTGGCCCCTACAGCACATTGCTTTGGATTCATGCCCCCTCCCCCCGGGAAATCGTATTATTCTAAATAGACCCACAATTCCATTCGAAATTAGTTCCCCGAGATGCATTAAGAGGGACTGAAGGCGGGCTCACCTTGAAGTCAGCATCGTCTCGTGAAATAAAAGTTTCTACGAATTCTTCTGGTCCAATGTTTGCTAAACGTTCCTAAAAATGAAATGTAAAATGGTGGATTAATCTTTAAAGAGGAACAAAGAGAATAGGAAAAGAAAAAGGAAAAAGAGAAAGAAAGGAAAAGTAGACTGAGAATGAAGGAAACAATAGAGTAAGAAAGAAAAATTACTGTCATAAGGGTTATTGAAGTAGCAAATTATATTACAGTAAGGCCCCGTCCACACGTATCCGGAAATTTTGGTATCCGCAAATTATTTTTTGCGGATACGAAAATGTTTGCGTCCACACGCAACGTATTCGAATCGTTTTCACCGTCCACACATATCCGTTTTCGTAAAATTTGAGGATACAGATACAAAAATTTGCGGACACGTGTGGACGCAACCCGTATCCGCAAAAAAAAAAAAATTGCGGATACAAAAATTTCCGGATACGTGTGGACGGGGCCTAAGAAAGAAAAGTCGAAAAAGCAAAACCAAAAAAACACACACAAAAAAAAAAAAAAAAAGAAAAAAGAAAATAAACGCAGAGAACCAGATGCGACTTTCACTAAATGAGAAAATGTCCTCAACGCTCTTGATAAGTATGACAGGTTTTCCGTTCCTGACTTAAAGATAAGAACAAAGGACCAGTTAACAATCTACAAAAAGTACTTATAGCAGAGACAATATAAGAATAAACCTCTTTACCTTGGACAGAATGTTTTCCCATTTCAGACCACATGTCATTCCCTAGAGTATCATTTCTTTGTTTAAGGTTTGCGCTCGGTTGCACATGAGAAGACACATGAATTGGATACAACGCAAACAAAGAATCTTATTTTTAAGACAATGATACGTGGTCTATAATGGGAAAAAACCAGGCCCAAGGTAAAGAGGTCTATATTGAAGAGCTTATGATAACAAGAGAGAATGAAGCAAGGATGACAAAATGTTTCCGTTGTTTGTAAGTCATTTTTGACAAAAAAACTCTTTCAATTTGTCATTTTTGAGTTTAATCCATATCAATCCTACGTATTACCGGTGTAGTTAGTTCCTTGATCAATTTGATCGATGTCAGGCTCTACTAAATAACAAGGGATGCGGATTTAGTTCTTTATTATATTTATTTTGAAATCACTAGCAAATCCTGCAATCTGATTGGTTCCCTGCATCGCTGACGTTAGGCTAAAGTAATCGGGCACACGACACGACAAAACTCTTCTTATAAAGATTAAAAGTGTTATTAAAAACATAAAGACAAAACGGTGGGATGAAACATATAGTGATAATGTTCATTATCAGTGGTGATGATGATTTCAAAAAAAAATTTTTAAATAGTGGGATACAAATTCAGTATATACACACAGCTATTTAAAAAAAAGGTTGAATAGGGTTCACGCACTAAACCCGTGAAACAAATACTAAATTTTAGTACTAAATAGTGATAAATAAACAATAGAAAACAAAGGATTCTGTATGAAATAGTACTAATTATTACTAATTAATGTTCACGGATTTAGTGCGTGCACTCTACTGAATATACTTGGCTATAAGTTATAGTCTGCGAGTAGCGAAAAGTGCCGGCTTTAAAAACAAAAACATTTAATTGAACTTATATTTAAAGCTTGTTAGCATGTATATATTTGACCTACTAGTTGGATTTGACTCAAACAATTATGTGTATCAGGATATATATGAAATACATATTCGTACTGCGGTTGTAATGCATCAAGCGATTGGTCCTCTCATGGCCTAGAGACAATAGCCCATTCGGCAAGGGAGAGAACAACTCTCCAAACAAACTCTACCCAAACACTACCGCTACGTTTGGGTGATACATCTTGGATATATCAAGGTTTATACTTCCAATATGTTAATGAGCGTGATATCATAGGAAGCATTTGAGTTTATTTGTCATCATTTCGTAAATTAAAACACTGATTACTAGGAGAAAGCAAATTTGTAACTAACTTTCTACAAACCCTGAGTAAGATAATTATGTTTTATACGGGCTGTTGTACTTTGTTTTCTATGAGTTTAATAATGAGTGTGATGTCATTATAGGAATTTGGGTTTATTTGTCATCATTTGGAAATTAAAACACTGATTACTATGAGAAAACAAATTTGTAATTAACTTTCTACAAACCCTGAGTAAGATAATTATGTTTTATACGGGCTGTTGTACTTTGTTTTCTATAAATTTAATAATGAGTGTGATGTCATTATAGGAAGCATTTGAGTTTATTTTTTATCATTTGTAAATTAAAACACTGATTAGTATGAGAAAACAAATTTGCAATTAACTTTCTATGAGCCCCTAGTTAAGACAATGATGTCTTATACGGGCTGTTGTACTTTGGCTTCAACATTAATAATATCATTAATTATTCGCTACGCACGCCCCGCTGTCGTTCCCGCTCTCTAGCCCTTTACTTGCCAGCGGGACTTAAAGTGCCTATCACCCTTCTGACGATATTCTCAGTACTGATTCTACATGGGGTAAGATGTTGAATAACCCGAAAAAATTACATAGTTTGAGTGCGGCATTTTGAAGTTATAAAGGTTTTTCCACGCCATATGCTAATGCTGTGACGTATGAGGAGTAATCATTTAATATACAAAACACTACTGGTGCAGATAAATTAAATTTGAAATACGTCATTGTTTTCCCCATTGCTCTTATAGAAATGAATGCAAGTTATTTTTCCCATAGAAGACGGTGTTTCGAATTACGAGGAACAACAAATAACCATAAATGCCTCCTCATACGTCACAGCATCAGCATATGACATGAAAAAACCTTCATAACTTCAAGAAGTCGCACTCAAACTATGTAATTTTTTCGGGTTATTCAACATCTTACCCCATGTAGAATCAATACTGAGAATATTGTCAGAAGGGTGATAGGCACTTTAAAGATACTGACTCTGGTGTTAATTCCTAAGAATAGCGTATCTTTAATATTAAACCAGGAAGGTGATTAAACCACGAACACTATCGTTCAGTTTTAATCCTTCCATTGAGTGTTTATAAATTTTCACCAATAAAACTCAAGGGTGAGTTGTTTTGTGTTTCGTTTATTCTACCAGACAAAATACAGCACTTTCATAAAGTCGTTATTTTAGTATTTTATTCTTTTTTTGATCATTGAAAAAAAAAAAAAAAAAAAAAAAAAAAAAAGAAAAAATATATAAATAAAAATAAGCTTCTATCGTCCAAAACCTGATTTTTGAATCATTCGGTCGTAAGTAAAATATTCTTAGTTTTCCTATTTTAATTAAGAGGCAACGCCTCCGGAAATTTCTAAGTTAATATCGGATAATGTTGACAACCTGTCATTTAATTTGATTCTACAAATCCCTATAAAAGAGATTCATTGAGATAACTCAGTTAGTTAAGTTAACAGCAAAGTTGCAGTTGTAGAGTTGCTTGGACTTCCAACAAAGACTCAACCAGCAAATCACCCCGTAATATTTGCATGCATCCATAATAACTGCTATTGGTTAATTATCTAAAGAATCAACCAATTGGAATACCGCGTCTTTGTCATGTGATGGACAGTCAACAAGACTTTCGATTGGCCTTGTATTCGTCAGTTGATATCCAATGTCAAGCAAGTGGTTACTTTGTTACGAGACTATTTGAGTTTATTTCGGCAATACGTTGAACTCCAGCAACGAACTCGTGCTAATAAATCAAAATGGGTGACAATTCGACAGCGCACTTAACAAACCTCAGCTCGCAAGACGTCTGTCGTTTCTTAGAACCTTCGACAGTAAATACTGCCAGCAAAATACTATCGTACACTTTGATAATGGTCGTTGGACTTGTCGGTAATGTGGTTTTGTGTATGGTGGTATACAAAAACAAGAATCTAAGAAAACCTATCGACTACTTGATTGTGAATATCGCTGTATCAGACCTCGCAATTCCAATTCTCGCAATACCTAGGAATATCTCTGCACTTATGACGGGGTCCGACGTATGGGGAGTTTCGGGAGCGTTTGGAGATTTCCTCTGCAAGTTTGTCTTCTTCTTATGTGATATTTGCCCAGTTGTGTCGATTATATCACTTGTTTTTCTCACTACATCACGGTTTGTAGCCGTCGTTTTCCCATTTCAAGCCTCAACAGCTTCGAGTAAACTCAAGCCAAGGTATTTCATAGCTTCGACATGGATTATAGCCGTTTTATTTTTCTCTCCTTACTTCTACATCTTACATTTTGATCAAGATCATCGATGTACATTCAATTGGGGACCATATTTAGATGATGTTGCCGCAAGTAAGGTTTTCAATACGATAATCATAACGATTTTTTTACTAATTCCTTTTGTGCTGACTGCTATAATGTATGCGGTCATATTACGCAAGCTCAAAAAACGCTCGAAAAGAATTCCAAACCAAAACGAGAACGCGAGAAAAAAGCGTGAAAAATCTACACGTAACATGACGTTGCTCTCGTTTTTCATTGTCCTGGCGTTCGGCTTGTGTTGGGGACCTTATTTTTCACTTTTAATTCTTGAGGATTTCTTTCCATATTTGAGAGAATCTTTAACACAATGTCAGTGGATAACATTCCTTTTTGTGGCACAATACCTGGCTTATTCTAACACCGCAGTCAATCCCCTGCTTTGCTTGGTATTCATTAAAAATTACAGACAAGGATTAAGAAAACTCCCATTTTACTCGTACAGAAATCTTGAAGAGCGATACTTAAATCCGTCTAAAGCTTTGCATTGTACTCGTGAAAAACTTATGCCACGACCCACGATGTATTGCACATCGGTTTAAGATTAATTAAAAGTAGTCTCTAGTATTCATTTGGTGAGCAGACAAGAAATGATATAATTCAATAACGTAAGATATTTGTAGGGAAAATTTCGCAGCGGTTAAGTAACAAAATGAATAAACAAACAATTTACAAATAATAATAACTACAATAGTATTAAGAGGAATTAATATTGAATCAAAATAATTTTAAATTAAGGGGAAAAAAAAAAGAACGAAAAAAAAAAAAAATTAAAGAAAAAATAATAAAATAAAACGAATTCCTTTAATTCGTTTAGCAACCACACCAAATTGAATAACAAGTTTGCTTGAGGACATAAAAAATTGCTAAATTAAAGATGTTCTTTAACATAAGAAAACAATAGTTTGGGAGAAATTGACAGCCTAATTGCTTTCAAATTAAGAGCCTAAAGCAAACGAAAAAAGAAAGGAGTTAAAAAAGATCATTAAAATTTGTGTAATTGTTTCCATGCGGCTGAAAAAGTTGAAGCTTCTCGTAATCGTATTCTTAGAAATGCTTTTCAAACGACCCATCAAGAACTGCCAATGAATTTACGATTTTCATGCGTAGGACGTTTTCTTAAAGCGTGACTTTTCTGCATCAGCTGGCAACACTGGTAGAAGTCATTATCAGAATTATGATGAGGCTTAAGTGTTTGGATATAAGTAATGGAAAGATAATTGAATGAATATGTATACAGGATGAATGTCGGGGAGGAAGGGATCCATAAATAGAACGGAAGAAAAAAGAAGGGAAAGAAGAAAAATTTTAGAATTTTTTAAGTATTCAATCTATTTTTTTTATTTTTTTGGCAGCAACTCATCCTGTTAATAGGGTACCGAAGTGATGACGTCAAAAATTCTTTTAAAAGACTTTCAGGATTTTTTAACATTTTAACATTTTATTTTAACATATTAACTCTCTGTGTTCGCTCCAAGAGCTAAGCTCATCGTGGGAGATTACACAGAACATAATTACGATTTTTTTGGAGTTTTTAGGAAAAAGAAAAAGAAAAAGAAAAATAAGTTTAACATATTAGTAAGAAAAAAAACCAACATATATTTAGAATAGTACAATGGAGATTCCATAGTGGGAGATTACGCGTAACATATTAGAAAAAAAATATATATATAAGTATATATATATATATATATATAGAAAAAGTACGATGGAAAAGAAAATATATCTACAAAATCAATAATTAAACGTTCTTTACTCTGTACAAATCTTTTGGTGTCTATCAAATATTGTTGGAAACTCAAGAACAGTTTTTGATTTTGCTTAAAAGTTAAATGTGGAGAACCACGCAGAAATAAGTTTACTTTATCAGACTCTGAAGTAAGTTGTTGGAAAAGCTGTGAGGAAAACGAAAGCAGATTTTAGGATTTTGGTGACATTATCAGGAACTGCATGCAAAAATATCGTGCAATATTTCTGAGCGATAGAGCGAAAAACGGCTGAGATATAGGTAATTCAATACGAAAATATCCCCATACATTTGGATTCAGTCCAAAATAACAGAAAATGTGTGGTCTTTTTGGAGCTTACTATACCCTATATATCGATTTCTAAAGCCAGGAACAGCTTTAAAGTTGGCAGAAATGTAGGCAATGGTGTGCTCTCTTATAAATATGAACATTTCAAAACTGAATTGCAAAATCTGTAATTTGATGACGTCACTCTTCGGTACTCTAATGGCAGTAACTCTTCCCACGGGGTACTATTTTTGGTGTGACATATATATTCATACATATTCATGAAACAGCCTGGGATAGCCGAACACTTACTTAAAGTGGGGGACTAATCTCTGTTGTATTTCTTCATAACGGAACTCAAACTAATAAGAGAAAATAATATAATCATTGTCGTAAAAAGAGCCCCCGCCCCCGCTTCACCGTGGGAAGCCATTTCGATGTCTGCATTTAATACCGTTAAGTTGACCCATCTCATACGAAAACCATTGTTATAATGGGAAGCCATTTCAATGTCTGTATTTCATACCGTTAAGTTGACCCATTTCATACGAAAACTATTGTTATAATGGGAAGCCATTTCAGTGTCTGTATTTCATACCGTTAAGTTGACCCATTTCATACGAAAACTATTGTTATAATGGGAAGCCATTTCAATGTCTGTATTTCATACCGTTAAGTTGACCCATTTTCATACGAAAACTGTTGTTATAATGGGAAGCAATTTCAATGTCTGTATTTCATACCGTTAACTACCATCTCGCATGCTTGAAAACCATTGTCATAATGGGAAGCCATTTCAATGTTTGCATTTCAAACCGTTAATTTTACCATCTCGCATGCATGAAATCCATTGTTATAATGGAAAGCCATTTCAATGTCTGTATTTCAAACCGTTAATTTTACCATCTCGCATGCATGAAAACCATTGTTATAATGGAAAGCCATTTCAATGTCTGTATTTCTTCATACCGTTAAGTTACCAACTCGTATGTGAATAATACCATTGTTATAATGGAAAGCCATTTCAATGTCTGTATTTCAAACCGTTAATTTTACCGCTGAATTTTACTGTTAATGAAAACCATTGTTGTAGTGGGAAGCCATTTCAATGTCATCTTTTTAATTTAAAAATATTGACAGTAATTCTAAAGGCCTTTTCAAAAATTATTTTTGTTTCCTATTCATTATTTTCGAATAGAAATTTGTTTTAAAATAAAGAAATATTCAAACAAATTATTATTATTCTAACACCTTTATTCAATATACGGTAATAAATAGATATGTTTTTCATTAGGAAGGCCGATGTCTCACTGGATTAATAATCAATAAATGAAAACTAAAGAAAATCTTTAACATTTGATTAAAAGTTGGAAGTTACACATCTTTTAATTGAAAAAGTAGGAGGGAGTTGATTGGAACTGAAGAACTAAAGCATGATTTATATGGAAGAGAGATAGAAGGAAAGAAGGAAATAAATGAAGTTAAAGAAAGTAAGTGAGAAAGAGAATGAATGAATGAATGAATGAAGGAAACTGACTGAAAAAGTTAAAAATGCACGTACGCAAGCAAGCAAGCAAGCAAGCAAGCAAGCAAGCAAGCAAGCAAGCAAGCAAGCAAGCAAGCAAGCAAGCAAGCAAGCAAGCAAGCAAGCAAGCAAGCAAGCAAGCAAGCAAGCAAGCAAGCAAGCAAGCAAGCAAGCAGTCAGGCAGGCAGGCAATCAGCCAAGCAAAAAAGAAGAAAAAAAAAGACAAAGGAAAGGAATGAAAAAAGAAATAAATGAAAAGGAAAGGAAGAGCGAGTGTTGGATGAATTAAACACTTAAGAAAGAGGCGGTGTCACTGTTGATAACGTTGCGGTTAAATCCATTCAGTCTCTAATTAAACATTAACGAGAGGCTAGCCTCATCAGGTGGTCTTAAACAAAATGTTTAAAATAAATCGAAAACAATTGCAAATAACACACATACACAAAACAACAAACAAATGGCATCAACCACTAATCAAGAACACAAAAGCAAGAAAGGAAAAACATCGACCGAGGGGAAAAAAGGAAGGGAAAAAAAAAAAAAAAAAAAAAAAAAAAAGAGAAAGAAAAAAGAAAGAAAGAAATGCCACGAAGCGACGACGCATTGCGAGTAGATTATTAGCTTTTTCTGTGTGTAGACCAGAAAACTATATCGACCGAAAATTAAACCATATGTAAATTTTAAATATCCGTTAAGACGCCGTAAAGTATGTAGAGTTCACTTGTTCATAATGTATGACCGGTAATACTCCATAAAAAGGCTTTAGACCTTTTTCAAAAGGATTAGATTATTTTTTTTACGCGAAAGGTACTTCGTTTTATATCACACTACTCATTATTAAATGTTTTTTTCCGCTTATTATTGAGTTGCTTCGCGTTTAATTCGATGTCGTTATCATCGATTGACCATAAGGCGAACTACAAACGCTTATTTACAAATTTTAAAGTCCGGTGGAATTTGTTTTTTTCCAACGAGTTTTTGTTGTTTGTCTTTATTATGGACTTGTCTTTATTATCTCATTTTCATAAGTATGAGTGGTAGGGATCTATTGAGAGAGAACCCAGCTTAAGCCTAATAGTCCCTCGTTGATAAAGGATTAGTTCTGGCGATTCATAATGTTAATGGATTGGCAGTAAAAGCAAAGAATGAGGCCTTCATTTATAAATAATTAGAAACTTTGGGGAGAGGGGATATTAGTTTTTGGAGCCTAAAGCTTAGTATGAGCAATCAGACATGAAAAATCGATATTCACCCGGGGGTGTTCACCAAAATGCTTAATGCTTTGTGGGAGCATACGGTAAAAAATTAAAACTATCAGAAAAGCAAATGCGTTTACGCCCATCCATAAGTAAACGCTAACACAAGAACAGACAGATATTATGCGCATATCAGCTAATCCAGCGATCTTTGGACTTGGAGCGTACAACATATCGAAATCTAGCAAAACGCAGATCATACAAAAGAAAAACAAAACAAGAAAGATGTTTTTGTTTGGTCTGAAGTAAAAGTAGAGCTTTTTCTAGACCTTACAAATGAATTACAAGCGCGGGTTTTGCTTGGCCTTTGTCTTTTACTAAAATGATTCGTCTTAAGTAAGATATCATTGTTGTAAAATCTCATAATGATCTTATCAGCTTAAGCTTCCTACTGATAAACTGCAATTAGCCTTCTCCGCAGGCTACTCCATATATTCTATATTCTCTGTAGGGATCCCTGTGTTAAATATTATAACAGAGAAGCACTAGGCACGAGGGAGAGGAGTGCCTGATGAGGCGATACTGCACTATGAACTTGAAAGCACGCCATCAAGCTTGAAACATACGACTATCCGCCATCTTCGATACCTACTCAATTTGGGAGACTGGAACAGAACTGACCTTGTGGCGAATGTTTTTCGGAACGTTCTTGAAAGTACTCGTTTACGCCGTCCTCACGAGAAGTAGAATAAACCACAATTAACGGCATTTTTGAAATTATCCACTTTGAAAAACATTTTGGAGTATAAGGCCCCGTCCACACGTATCCGGAAATTTTTGTGTCCGCAAATTTTTTTTGCGGATACGAAAATGTTCGCGTCCACACGCAACGTATTCGAATCGTTTTCTAATCGTTTTCACTGTCCACACGTATCCGGAAATTTCTTGATCCGCCCTGATACACGCTAGTGCCTAGTTCCTTTGACGGATAGTTTTTCTTATTGAGTATGCGCAAAATCGTGTTTACGTCATCGTATTCGAAAATTTGTGGATACGACCGTCCACACGTATCTGTATTCGGAGCGTATTCGAAAATTTCCACTCTGGAGACCGTTTTCGAAAATTTCCGGATACGGGTACAAAAATTTCCGGACACGTGTGGACGCAACCCGTATCCGCAAAAAAAAATTTGCGGATACGAAAATTTGCGGATACGTGTGGACGGGGCCTAAGTTTACGTCGAGCGTTTTCATTGTTTACGTGGTAGGCCGCTAAACGCTTTAAAAAGCATGCGTTTTTTAATTAAAAACATACAGATTTTAAAATTTTTTGAGAAAACATTTTTTGTACGACTCCAAGCAAATAATGACGTCACTCTATGAAAAACAACCTCAAGTTCGAAAACGAAAACCCGTTCTGTAGAGTCTCTAAGTAATTTCCTTCATTGTAATATCATTTACTTTCTATTATACCATTATTAATAGATGTTGAGAGAAATTGCACACGTTTGCACAAATAGTATTTATTCGTGGTGTGACAATGTTTTCCCAATTCAGCGTGACAAACCTTTGGGGGAATGAAGAGCTATTGTTTTAAAACTCGTCGGGATACCATCGTTATTCCTTTCGTATGTGTCCTTTGGGATACTCATGAATTTTTTGAAGAGTAAGGCCCCGTCCACACGTATCCGGAATTTTTTGTATCCGCAAATTATTTTTTGCGGATACGAAAATGTTTGCGTCCACACGCAGCGTATTCGAATCGTTTTCGCCGTCCACACGTATCCGTTTTCGTAAAATTTGCGGATACGTACACAAAAATTTGCGGACACATGTGGACGCAGCCCGTAACCGTAAAAAAATTTTGCGGATACAAAAATTTCCGGATACGTGTGGACGGGGCCTTAAAGCAAAAGAAAACGAATCCTCTGGAGGTTTGTCCCTAGAGGAATCGTTAGAACAATTTCTCTAAGGTCTATTTGCACAAATTAGTGAGTTCAGTAGACCTCAGTAGACAGTAGTGTACTGTCGGTCAGAAAATCTCTTTTCCGACTGACACTTAAAGAACGGCTGCAAAGGAGACTAAGTAGACCGTACACCTACAAAACGTTGCACTATTTCGTACAACATTGTTAGTTAACTTTCTCACAGATATGTGGTATGCAATCTACTTTCTATCGATCTATGGTATTCGTAGTTAACTATATATAACAGTTATATTATCTGAGCCGATTGAATAACCTTGAACAAAAAAGTCAGGTTCGACAAAATACAGCAGACTCGATAAAATATCCACCCATATTCTACCCAAAAATGTCTAATAAGATCTATATGTTATTATTATATTATGATCATTATTATTATTATTGTTATCACTTCAATTCTTACCAGTTCTATGTGGCTTAGTTGCTGTGCCATGATGGAAGGATCCGTGCAAACCTCTAGCACGCTCTGAAGAAAAGGAATGGAAAAATGAAAAAAAACGTTCGAAAGTTTTTAGACCGACTCGCAACTGTCGCAAGCAACATGCTGACGCCAAGGTTCAGCCGCCATTTACAGTCCTAAAGGCGCGATTACACAGAGCAATTTTCTATGCAACTTATCTCGCAACGGCGTTGCGACACAAGTTGCATGGAGCACTGCAGCATTATGAAAAATGTTGCAAGACAAGTTGCAGCAATCGTTGCGAAAAATAAAATTCGTTTCTACTTTTGGTAAAGATTGCGTCTCCGTTGCACCGTACAAACACTCTTGCAACTTGTGTCGCAACGCAGTTACGAGACAAGTTGCAGAGAAAATTGCTTCGTGTAATCGCGCCTTAAGGAAGTTGTGTGGTCGATTTTACACGAGGCTGTTCGTGACGTACGCATGTTGCGCGCGGCAGTTGTGAGGAAAAAGGCCTACCGTCTAAATCTTCCTTTATAGAAAATCATATGGATACTAAATTTCTTAATAGAATAACTGTTATAAATTTCGCGTTTTCATTGGTTGCGAGCGCGTGCTTTATGGGAGCACACAGCACGCGTGCGCACTATCAGTTGCGTCATTCTTATCTGAAATGGAGGTAATTCCAATAGGTATTTTATAAAAAGAAATAAAAAACTTGCTTGCTGTGCTGTGTGCAGTTATAACGCACTTGGGGATTGACAGAACACTCGAGAAGTATCGAAAAGCATGGCGCCCTCCTAACACTTCTCTCGTGTTCTGCCTACCCCCACGTGCTTTATAACTAAACACAGCACGCGCGCGCGTTTGGGACCGCCGGCTAGGTTTGCGCGCGCCAGCTGATCCTAACGAGTCTGTCTGTCTGTTTATAGGTACCTTACCTTATATTTTGAGGGGTTTGTGCGCCGTCTGTCTTCTGCGGCAGCGGATGCTTGTGTTAAAACTTCATCGTATTTGTCAAACACTGCGAGCTAGAAAAAAACCGAATCAAACCATAACATGAAACATTTCAACAAAATAATAAATAAATAAAGACAAATGAACGAATAAATAAATAATAAAACAAATATACTTAAAAAATACACCAGTTTGAAAAAAAAGATGAAAGTAAATACAGACTCTTATTCTCAAGGGCATGACACATGGTTTGTGATAGAAAAACATTACGACCAACTGGATTGGGTACATTGCACTCTGATTGGCTGATAACGGATATCTTTCTATTAATCCTTAGTATTTTGCTCATGTGTGCAAACTAAAGAAACTTTCAAATAAACGTGTGAAATTAATGTTTTTTCCCCTGATTCCATGCAATTAAAACGTTCTTAAAACGTAAAGCTACTTTAGAACATTTCACTATTCAGCAAACATATTAATTAGTTATGTTTTACCAGTTTAATAACTTAGTTTCCTCGATAACTTTTATTAAGTATTTTCCCAGTCATTTATCTAAATCTAATTTAATTTAATTTACAATTTTTTCTATTTTAATTCAATTGTAAGAGGGCCATAATGTAAACTACTGGGCTACCAGTAATGTATGCCACCCTCATTAAATAAAGTTATATTATTATTATTATTATTAAATAATGAATTTAAAATAACGACAAATTAGAAAAAACGTACCTTGCAAAATAATGCCTGTGTCACTTGTCCAACTAGCTTTTTAAGATCCTAAAAAAAACGAGAAACACTTACTATATCACAAGAACTATAGAGGGATATGAGAGATGAAAATAATAAACGGCAATTACCGTGCTCAAGGATGCGCAGTACGATGTGATATCTTTGAAGTGCATCATCATGACCTCGTCTCTAAAGTCGTTGGTGAAAGCCTCGGTCCATTCACTATGATATAAGTCAATCAAAGTCAGTCGATTGATAAAATGGTATGAGATATTGATAAGGACAGGACAGCAGAAGAAAATAGGGAGGTTAAGACAGAGGAGAGGAGAGGAGAGGAGAGGAGAGGAGAGGAGAGGAGAGGAGAGGAGAGGAGAGGAGAGGAGAGGAGAGGGGCGTATCCAGGATATGTAATTGGGGGGTTCCTTATATACCAAATTGTCACTTGACGTCATACGACGTCAATATGACGTCATAGCAATCTATCGTTTTGACGAAAAAGAATCATGGTCGATAGAGGGGAACCGAACAACGTACACGGCTATAATTGAAACGAAAAGCGTTCTGTAGAACAAAACGATAAAAGATATGTTAATTAATCACCAACACATATAGATTTTTTTGGCTTTGAAAGGGGGGTCACGGGCACCCTGTGACCCCCCCTGAATATGCCCCTGGAGGAGAGGAGAGGAGAGGAGATGAGTGGGTCAGTCTATTAAAGGATATGTATATTCCTTTTCTTACCTCATTAGCTGAACGATGTTAGAACCAAGTTTTATTGCCTAAAATAATTAACCGACAAGTATTATCAAGAGAATATATAGTTCATATCCTCTTGGTATTATACAAACAGGAAGGCGGTGTCTTTTTATCATTTAGTATTGCAAGCTTAAATATAGAGTAGTTCCCACTTGAATAAAACGTAGAATATGACCAAGGTCTTATTTCGTCGAGACACGAGTTACACTAATACGAATACATTAATCATACTTGTAAAACTATTAATCATACAGCTTCTCATTAATCCCATATAGGTAACTGTCCAATTATTTTCTTAATTGGACAGGTCTTGCTGATATGGGATTAATTAGGCAGCTATATAATTAATAGGTAATGAGATTTCATGCTCCCCAATCAAGAAATAATTAGACGAGACTACGGCCTCATCCAATTTTGGAAGTCCTCGGAATTTTCCTCGTCCAATTATTTCTTAATTGGACAGCATAGAGTCCTATTACATATACTAATAAACTTTTCTTTTTGGTTGGCAATTTTATAACTCGTCTTATACTAAAGCGTGGTTCTCACAAGCGAAGCAAGGCGACAGGAACGCAAGAAAAACAAAATCTTCCGTTAACTTGCGTTTGGTTTTGCGCTTGCGTCGCTTCTATTCGATATAAAATTTAGTACCAAATAGAGTTGCGTCTGCTTGCGTCGCTATTGACAACCACGCATAAATTCGTGCTTCGATATTCCTTCTCTGTAACTTACATCTGAAGGTGATGCATCCTTCATTGTTTTAGCACAGTCCTAAAATATGAACAAGAAACGAAAAGTCACCTTACGTTAGTTACTAAATAGTGCTTATTTGTCAGTATCAACTTTGTTTTCATTTCATAGTTTTACTGCATGCACATGATTAATATGTAACGACTAAATGTTTTTGTTTACTTACGCTGGATACCCGAGACAAAAGAACGGTAGGAGAAATGAACAGGCGACAACACAGTAGAAACGCAAAGATGTAAGTCCGCTTTAAAATAAAGAAAATAATCAATACGTGAGAGATCGAGGGACTAAAGGATCAGGAAAGCAAAAAGAGAGAATGGTATAAAAGATTTAAAGAAAGTATATATTTGCTGAAAAAGAATAACAATTGTGCGTTAGTGCCAATTTAAAAAAAAAAAAAAAAAAAAATTAGCGTCCAATGGGTTATTGTATGAAATTAAGCTTCTTTGAACCTATCATTTCTACTGCGCGCGCAATTGCTGCTTTTACACTAGAGCAGCTTTTGCATGACCGTGAAAAGCTCACGGCACGAATACGGTCGTGACACGGCAAGTCATACGCCAGACCAATCAGATTGCTCGAGAATTTACTCTTCATCCAATCAAATGCCCGAAACACGGCTTGATCACGGCGCGGACACAGTAATGCCAATGTCACGGAACTGTCAGACCAATCATATTCCGCATGAAAAAAAAATCCCTCAATCAAAATTCTAGAAAACATAACAGTCGTCGCAAGGCACGCATACGGCACCGACGTTTTCACAGTCACACGAAAACTGCCCTATGTTTGGACCCTGCACCCTCATGGTCACACCGCACAGCACGGCGTGGCGCGTTTGCCCCAAGTCATAGTACTTACATCAGGATAGTAGTCAGGCAAAGGTACAAGTTTCTTGATTAGGGCGTCCAACGTACCAGATAATAGACGACCATTCTCGTAACACACTTCCTAGTAAGTTTAGAGGAAATGCTTCAATTTACTGGCGCCGTGAAATTTTGTTTAAAAATTCGGGGGGAGGGGGGAGAGAAAAATGGTGGGAAGTAGAAAGACAAAAATGGAAAGAAAAAGTTTAATAATTTCTTCTTTTTTTACTTTTATTTTTTTAATTAAACTGTTTCTGTAAATCAGCGCAAAGAAAGAAAGAAAAGGAAATGGAGGGAGGGAAGAAGGGAGGAAAAAAATTGGAACTGAAAAGATAGGAAACAGGAGAAAACAGAAGCTAATATGCAGAAAAGTCCCATTTATTGCCCCATTAAAACCGTGTCTATAATCAAGGGGAAAAATGAAATAAATAGAGTTGGGAGAGGGAGAGAAAGCGGAAAAATGGGGAAAATGGGAAACGTTGCAGCAATTTCTGAAGCAGTAAAACATTGATTGTGAAAGTAGAAAAAAAGAGAGAAAATAAATAAAAGGAAATAAAATAACTGAACTTACTCCAATTAATCCTTGCATTGGCCCAAGGTGTGGCCCAAAAAATGGCAATCTGTTTCCATTGGCTTCCTACAAGAAAGAAACCTGCACTTAGAATTTTGTCCATACCCTGAAACACAACCTCTGGGCTGATCTAAGTCAGGGCATGGCTAACTCACAGATCAAACCCTGAAACAACATCTGGACTGATCTAAGTCAGGGCACGGCTAACTCACAGATCAAATTCTGAAACAACCTCTGGGCTGATCTAAGTCAGGGCATGCATGGCTAACTCACAGATCGAACCCTGAAACAACCTCTGGGCTGATCTAAGTCAGGGCATGGCTAACTCACATATCGAATCCTGAAACAACCGCTGGGGTGATCTAAGTGAGGGCATGGCTAGCTCTCAGATTGAACCCTGAAACAACCTCTGTGCTGAACTAAGTCAGGGCATGGCTAACTTTTAAGTTAAATTTTAAATTCTTAAAAGAATTTACTTGGAATTTAGCACAATGAATATTGCATGAGGAAAACCAGAAAAATAACCTTGGATCAAGGGATAGACCCAACAAAATCTACTCACACGTAATGCTGAGTCCAGGAATGAAACCCAAGACCCCAAGGGTAAGAAGTGAGTGCTGCCACACCCTTGATTTCTTTTTCCCTTTGCAGCCGTTCTTATTGTCAGTCCGAAAAGGGATTTTCTAACAGACACTAAGAATGGCTAGCTGCCAAGGAGACTACTTTCTATTGACTCCGACGAAGGACTAACGTCCGAAACGTCAGTTACTATTTTCACTACGGTGTATAACTTATCATTCTACAATAACTACTTTCTATTGAGGTCTATACTGAACTCACTAATTTGTGCAAATAGACCTTAGTCGTGGTTTGACAATGTTTTCCCAATTCAGCATGACAAACCTCCAGAGGATTCATTTTCTTTTGTTTTTACTCTCCGATAAATGAGCATCCCAAAGGATATGAAAGGAATAACAATATCCCTACAAGTTTCAAAGCAACAGTGGTTCATTCCCCTAGAGGTTTGTCATGTTCAAGTGGGAAAACATTGTCACACCACATTGTCTATTGGTTTTAATAATTAGCAAGTACCAGTAAAGCTACAGGGATTCGAAGCACCGGTGGCGTGTGCTGCTAATGCGCCGCCTCTCACCTAATGTGGCCCGAGTTCGAGTCCTGCAATCTCAATACTGTATGTGAGTAGAGTTGTTTGTTGGTTCTCTCCTGTGCTTCGAGGGTTTTCTGGGTTCTCTGGTTTTCCTTGCTCCTCAAAAATCAACTTCTAAATTCTAATTCGATCTCTGGCCTTTCACTTAGTTTGGAGCCTAGCTGTTGTGATTGTCCCACTCTGTGATACAACAGCGAAAATCTTTGTAGATTTTTTTTACTAATGATTCATTGTTTTAGTCAGCTAATTTCAATGATACAAGATTGAGCCTACTTTGACATTCCCAGCAATAAAATACCTTCTTAGTTTCATCTGCTGGAACTGCTTCCTGTACGATATTGCCAAATATGGTGGGCTGAAAAATATTTGCTAAATAAATTGAGATTATATCTTGTGTTTATTGTAACAGTTTTGATTTGAAAGCAGAGTATCCACATCAAGTTTTAAGTGACAAGGATATTTTGATTTTTTTACTTACCCGTGCTTTGATTGTCTGTTTGAATCCAAGAGATGGAAGACTTCTGGAAGACTGGAAAAAGAAGATGAACAAATCAATGAATGAATGTATAAATGGATTAATGAATGGGCCCACAGATGGATTGATTGATGGATAGCAGATGAAATGAATGGATGGATGGATGGATGGATGGATGGATGGATGGATGGACGGATGGACGCATGGACAAATGTGCCAAGAAACCTTCTTCTGCTTTGTGGACTTTCTTAGCAATCCTCTTGCTGCATCTTCATATTCCTTGGCCAGACGATTATATTGTGAAGAAAGACGTCTATAATAAATTAAAGAAATTTAATAGTTAGGCACCATCTACATGAAGGTAGGGTATCCTAAAGTTAATAGGTGTAAATTGCTGCCGTTTGTAGGGTTAAATTTTTATGTTAATATCGATATTAGAGCACCATGGTTTCATTACCCAAACAACAGCGAACCAATCACTGTTGCAGCAGTTTTCTCAGTGGAATTAAAATCTCTTCTCACAAACAACTACACAGTATCTGTATTAAAGAGTTCTAAAGGAAATTACATAAATTAAGTAGCTTTTGACTTACGCATAGTTTGCTTTTTGCCTCTGCACTTCTGCTGTCTGTTACAAGAAATAGATTATTTGAAAAACTTCAGCTATGTGTGAACAGTTTAGTGTTAAAATGACCTTATTATAGGCCTATTTGATATTAGGAAGAGGGTGAATACACACTAATGGCATTAAATTAATGCACATTTTGTTAAGAAAATTATTTACACAAGGGTTGGTCATATTGTTGGGAAGTATCTGCTGACTTGGGGGTGTGGGGTGTGGGGGAGGGGTAAGGGGTGTGGGGGAGGGGGGAAGGGGTGTGGGGGTTGAATGGGTAAAAATTGCGAAAGGAAAAGGGACCCCTTTTTTATCAGATATTATCAAATTCCTGTACACCCAACTTACCCTGTCAACACCAACATTTTTATCGTCTTCCAGCTCAGTCTGAAACTGCTGTAACTGAGTAAGCTTTCGTTTCTCAGCTTCTAGGAGTTTGGCAGTAATCTGAGTAGGATATACAAAAGTTCAATTTTTATTTTGTTGCTTACTTTTAGTATATTTTTAATAATAACAATAAATATTTATTTATTAAAACTGATGAAAATCCACAAAGCTGTGTGCATTCATTGAAGTGTGACACTTATTTTTTTACTCCTAAAGACCATGATTGCTTAAGTGGACATGGGCCCATTATTGTACAAAGCCTGGATAGTGCTATCCGGCAGATAATCCTTATCCAGTGGATAAGGTGATGCTGCTGTTTTCCAATAAACTTATCCACAGGATAAGATATATCCATTGGATAGCACTATCCCAGCTTCGTACAATCGGGCCCTGACAAAAACCAACAGACCTACATCAAATCAATCTTCATACTCTTGGAAAACCAATTCACCCCACCTTTTTTTTCTAGTTTAAACAACTTCCCTTATTTTTTTTAGAAAGCTTTAACTTTGAAAAAACAAGGGTTCAGGCTCTCGCCAAGTTTTTATAATTACTGCGTAGAGAGATCTGGCACTGATATAATCGACAGATATAAATTTGACCTCATACCAGGGAAATACAAATTAAACAAATGAAACATATGAAAACAACCATTTTAAAGAAATAAAACAGTTTGACGGCATTAGTGATTAAAGCACTTTTTTGTGTGCTATCATATAAAAAGAAAAAAGTCATAGTTTTCAATGTTTATTGGCTGTAATGGCACACATGGATGCAGGGACTGTGGAGATAGGGGTGCTAGGGGAAAGGGTGGCTGTAGCCCCCCTTTTTTCCCTTTTCCCACACATGGCACACATGGATGCAGGTACCATATGGAGATGGGGTGCTAGGGGAGAGGGTGGCTATATAGCCCCTGGCCCCTTTTCCCATTATTACTAGTCTCCTATATTTTTCAATTGTAAGCCCCACACTTTTTCCAATACTTAATCTTAGCCCCCCTCCACTTTTAGGGTGGACTGTGGTCCTTGGGATCACATCAGCACCATGCTCTATCCACTAATACAATACAGGTCTCAACCATTCAGAGTCTGCGTAGCCAGGTGATCACTCAATATTAATGATAAATATAATTCTAATATTGAATCTATGATTAAGAAGAAAGGAAGTAATTGCAAATCTTTAAACACCAGGTTGCCAGCCAGTCCAGTGATTGTGATCACATAAAACATAATGTATAAATTGATAATAATAGAGAGTTTTAGATTTATGCTGTTCTTGGCAAACGTGAAACAACAGTTGACCAGTAAAAAGTTCTTTTAAATTACTGAAAAAGAATCGCAAAAAAGTCCAAGTAGTAGAAAAACAAAAGAGTATTTGCGCTTGGGGAGAAGGCTTATAAAAGGTAAAGTAAAATACAGGAAAACTATGAAAACGTGGTCACGTTTGCCGTTTGCGGGGAGAAAAAAAAGTCAATCTAAAACTCTCTAATAAGATACCTCCAACTGTACTCCAAACAGCCCCTGACCAAGATTCTCATGTGCCTTGATATGAGCTTCAGCAACAGCCATTGTGATTATAATATGTACCTAAAGTCTTTCATACTGTGAAGGCTACCTGTGCATGTTATCAAAAAGAGGATTTTTAATTAGAGGATGTATAAGGCACAGGGGGAGATCCAGAAATTTGCAAGGTGAGGTGTGCGAAAGGTGTACATCCTTAATAACCTAGATATGACTTATTTAATTGTTCTCTTATTCAATATTAATTTTGAGTTGGACTAAAGAATCAAGAAACATAAATAAAAAGAAGACATATATATGTACAAAAAATAATAACAGGTGGCTTGGGGGGTGGGGGTGGGGGGATGGGAAAGGGTCTGGTGCACCGTAGAGACACCACCTGGATCTGCCCCTGCAGCAGGTGGCTAAATACTGATTTTCAACCTCCCTTACAATTGTGAATGTGTCAATGCACAGCTAATTCACAGGGCACAGCTAACTCATAGATCGAACCATAAAAAAAATCTCTGGGCTGATCAAAGTCAGGGCACAACTAACTCACAGATCAAACCCTAAAACAACCTATAGCCTGATCAAACTCAGGACAAAGCTAACTCACAGATCGAACCCTAAAATAATCTCTGGGCTGATCAAAGTTAGGGCACAGTTAACACAAAAATATTATTATTGAAAAATACTAGTTGTAATAACTTTTGACTTTTTTTGCATCAATGCTTTTTACATCAGTACTCATATTCATACTTTTAAAACTATGTATGATAATAAATATAGATATGTTAATAAATACTGTAAAAATCTTAAGACTTTTTCTCAAGCTTTTATAAATATTGTAAAACAAAGACAGCGTTAATATTTTCAACAGGAAATCCTGAATATTAACTAGAATACACTAGATGTGGTTGACCGGCTCTCATAATCGCTATTCATAAATTGTTTTTGAAAGGACAGTATGATCTTTCTCAGGAGGGCCAAAATGCAAGACATTAACACTAAATATCTACACAAATTTCGGAATTTTTGAGTTTTCTTGATTATATATACAAATTAAAGAGAATATATGATTAACAAGCGTTAGGCAAAGTTTAATTGCTAGGCATTAAGTTCTGATTCAGTGTCAAGCTTCAATAAATATGTACAAAATAAGCGTTCTTCTTTACAGTTATGTGTTAAATGTACTATGGTTCTAAATATTAGTGTAAATCCATTAACAAACATTCAACAAAAAAACTCCCACAAAAGCAAAATCTCCAAACAAGAAGCTTATATTTTTCCGGCATAATATGAGAACGTATTTCTATTTTTTCTAGACATTTTGAACACCTGGAGAAATTAAGATTTAGAGTCAATAAAAAGTTTTCGAACATTAGAGACATTCCTTATCTGAAGTATATGTCAACACATACTGTTTGATAAATATCTAAATTGGAAATTGAGAAAATTCTCTTCTTAGACGATCATTCATCGATCATGTCGAGATAGGAGTTACTATAATTTTATTTGAATATTTAGCAGAATTCGGATACTTGTTTTAAAATTTTACATGACAGCGTTCAAATTACCAATGAAGACGAAAATCACCTGCAACTTGTCTCACGAGACTTTGAAGCCAGTTTTATTTACTTGACTTTAGTTCCAAAACAGTTTTTAAAATCTCTAGATAGAATTCTATTTGTAAGCTTGGGTTTATTTTCGAAAATTTTACACGAAAATCTTTGACAAGATGATGATTTAAAATTCACGCCAAAAATATATTCGAGAAGCTGTGGACGCTTTGCTAGTTTACGCTTTTTCTTTGGCATAAATGAAGACAAGAATGAAATTTTTGTAGTAATAATCTCTAAGGAAAGCTTTTTATTTAAAGAAAACATACCTTCGTGCCAAAAGCATATCTAAAAGCGTCTCTAGCGTCGAAGTCCTTCAAATGTTTTGTCTCTGAAAACAGCGACAGACAGACAGGCAGGCAGAAGGACTGACATTAAAATGGTTTTACACAGGAAGCCCAAAGAACAAACCATAAGCTTAGCAATGGCGGAAACAGTTGATTACATTTTCTATGGTGGGGCGATTCTGACAATGGACGATGATTGCCCAAATCCAGAAGCTATTGGTTTCAAAGGAAAGACAATCCATACAGTAGGAACGAAAGATCATGTGTTTTCGTTCACAGGTCCACACACCAAGTACGTGGTACTCAAAGGAAGTCAAACACTTCTTCCAGGCTTGATCGAGCCACATCAACATCCTACCCTCATGATAGAGCCTCGATGTTCATTCGTAAGCTGCAGTGGTTATCATTATGACTCCTATAAACAAATAGAAGAGGTCATCAAGAAAACTGTGGCTGGAGTTGACCCAACCAGTGGAAAGTGGTGTGTTTTTGTTGGATGGGATCCCTTAATAGTCAGTGATCTGCCTCAGTTAAACTTGGAGACCCTTGACGCGTTCTCGCTCGATGTCCCTATACTTGTCATAAGTGAAAGTCGACACGAATCATGGGCGAATCGCAAAGCTTTTGAAGCTGCAGGGATCGACGAATCAGCAGATCCCGAAGGCGGGTGTTTTGTGAGAGATGAAGTGACAAAGAAGCTAACAGGCAAGCTTTTGGAGCCATCGGCCTGGCAGGCTTTTCTTAGCCGCGCTTCCAAACCTACAATAAAGGAAATAGCTCAAGCTGTCGACGACCAGTGGAAAGAATATGCATGCGCTGGTTTTACAACAGTTGCTGAGCTACTTCACGCACCAGACGAAGAGATCGATAGGGCTGTACGGAATAAGGCTGGCCAGCCTGACTGTCCAATACGTCTAGCTATATATGAACAGATTTCTAACTCCGAAGATGCATCAAAAATCAAACCCAGTGCGATCTGTCCCGATAAAAACGACTTGGCTCTAAACGACAAGCTTTGGTTCGCCGGGGTCAAGATTATCAGCGATGGGTCCCCCCGGTGTGGGTCTTGCGCCACGCGTGAGCCGTTTCTTACTAACGAAAAGACCGAAAACTTTGGATTCCTACCCTCTCCTTCATATGGTTCTTTGAACTACACAAACGAGGAACTTCTTCATATGGTGCAGCAAGGCCACAACAGAGCCAAGCAGATTGCAATACACGCGCACGGGGAGAGAGCCATCGAACAAGTGTTAAACGTGTATGAAAAGGTAACAGAAATGTTATTGCGCTTGTGATGCGAGGTTGGGTTTATGACATTTAGGGGAGGAGAAGGCAAGGCTATTTTTGCAGTGGACACTGAAAAGCCATGAAGAAAAACTGCCATTTAAAAACCACAGGGTGCCCAACTATGAAGTAGTGTGCTCTGTTAATATCCGCGAGACACATTACTGGAAAATATTTAAAAAATATTTTCGTATATAATTTAATTCGCTTCACATATATCACACTTAACTCTCGCTACTCTTCCTAACAAAGAAATTTCGTTGCACGCGAAGTGGTAAAACGAAAAACATACGCTCTGTAGCTTACGACGCAAATATGTTGGGCGAAAATGTTTCACCATTTAGCGACGGCTAATGACGTTTACGCACTTTCAGTATACACTTATTCTATTTAAATTACTGATTCAGCTGTTCGACTAGTATGCCTGCGTTGATCGTTGGTCTGCGGTGCTGCGAAGAAGAGTGTAGAGGGGAAAGGCAACACCGCAGCTTCTTTCCGTTTTTTTCTTTTTCTCTCTGTAATGTTGACCTCTAAATGTTGAGCAATTAATTTTAAAAAAATATTTAAAAAAAGGCAACACCGCATCATCACATCATCCAACCAAAAAGCATGTCACAGTCAATACACAGTACGAGCATTCCTTGATTTTGTTATTCAGAATGAACCAACGTAAGGGACGGACCATTAGATTTGGGGGGGGGGGGGGTGGGCAATTTATTTTGTGCAGGATTTTTTTTACGTCTCATAGCTGTGGAGGATATTTTTTTTGGACATTATTTGGGACATTTTTTTTCTGGCACTTTTCTTATGCACGATTTTTTTTCACCCTTTGAAAATGTGCTCGATTTTTTTTTTGGGTTTCTCCCCAAACCCCTCCCCTCCTCAAAAATCTAATGGTCCGTCCCTAATAGTAATGTCTACTCTGATAGGTAATAAGTGACTCACCCGATGGTCTTGATCGTCGTCACCGCATGGAACATCTTGGCCTCTGTGAGGAAGGTCACATGGTCCGGGCAGCAAAACTGAACCTTGCTTTATCCTTCTTTGTTGGCCATCTGTACTTTTACGGAGACGTTTACTCGGAGTATATATTAGGTAAGGAACGCACTAATCGATGGGCTCCTCTCAGTTTGGCCACCAAGCATAAACTTCGATGGACAATTCATCAGGATCATCCTGCATTCCCAGGTACCCCTGCGCCCTTTGCGAACATGAAGACAGCGGTAACACGCACCAAAAGAGGGGCACCAGATATCGTGTATGGAAGAGAATACTGCATCTCTATAGAGGAAGCACTAAGGGCATACACCATCAATGCAGCCTGGCAGATCCACAAGGAGAAGGAGCTTGGTAGTTTGGCAGTTGGAAAGAAAGCTGATCTTGTGATTTTGAGTGAGAACCCTTTGGAAGTAGACCCGTTCAGGCTTGAAGAGATCAAGGTCATAGACACCTACCTAGATGGACGTAGCAATAATATATCAGTAAAAAAGGAAAGGAAAGTTGACGGAAAAGTTGTAATATCATATGCATGCTAGATTAATCGCTTTAGAGTTATTCAGGGGCGTAGCGAGGTCTCGATCATAGGAAGAGGGAGGGTAATCTACCATTTTCCCGCCAACGCACACGCACACGCGTTAAGTCTTTAAAATGATAGGATAGGATAGGGTAGGGTAGGGTAGGGTAGGGTAGGGTAGGGTAGGGTAGGGTAGGGTAGGGTAGGGTAGGGTAGGGTAGGGTAGGGTAGGGTAGGGTAGGGTAGGGTAGGGTAGGATAGGATAGGATAGGATAGGATAACTTTATTTCAACAGGGTGGCCCATTCAGCATAGCTGGTATCCATAGGAGCCCTGATAAACTAATTTACAATTTTAAAAATGACTATTCTTAGGTCTAAGTCTACTACACTAATTTACAATTTTAGAAACTATAATAAAATTTTAAAATCCTACTAATATAATCAAGCTAGAATTAAAACTTCTAATTTGTCTTGAAAAGAAAAAAAATGCAATAAGAAAAAATGGAAAATTTAAATATGAAACTAATGAAAAAATAAAAGATCTTTAGAAATTCCCGTCATATCCATAGGTTTAGATAAACGTTGGGGGGAGGGGAGGGCGTTTCCCCTCACTATGCCACTAGCGTTATTTTGCCCTAAGCGGCCAAAAGGTAGAATAGAAAATGAGGCTACCAACGTTTGCAAGTCACATCAATATCACGGCCTTTTTCGATGGGATTTAACAAAAGATTTCTAGTTAGCTTCCAGCGACAATACCACCAACATGGCCGCCATGTCTTGTCATGTGACACTCTTGCAAACTGATCAAATTGCCGAAGCCTCTTCATTTAAAATGGCTGTCTAAAAATATAGTCACATGCAACTTGAAATTTTAGGGTTTTGCCCTGTTGAAGTTTAAAACGTGTATGTTTCCCGAATCAAATTTTAAAGGTTGCTAAGTTAACTCAGCGGTTTTTGAACACGCTCGAAGATAATATCGAAGATTTAAAGTAGGCAGCCACTTTTAATAATCGAATACTAATAACATCCTGCAGGTCCGCGTTTTGGGAATTATTTATGAAATTATCAAGGGCGGATCCGGGGGGGGGGGGGGGGGACTAAAGCCCCCCTTTAGCAAAAAAAAAAAAAAAAATGATGCTTTTTTATATTGTTTTCCGTTGTGTTGATCGAAGAAACTCAATTAGCCCCCCCTAAACTCAATTAGCCCCCCCTAAAATTTTGGCTGGATCCGCCCTTGGGTCTTACAGTAATACAATATCTCGAGTCGATCGATGGTGTAAGAATAGTTGACATACCAGAGCTCGTTCTCAATCGAAATGTTGGTAAACACACGGATAAAAGATAAAATTTCATGCATGTGAAAGGCGGTCTCAGAATAGACAGAGTAAGGAAACACTGCTTTTTGCTGGGGCTTCCTGTGGAAGAGCCCGAGCTATAAAATGGGCTCTGTTTTTTATCCCTCTCAAATGTGCAAGGCATATTGTGGATCACTATTGCAAGTCGTTCGCGGTGCCCTCCTTTCAAACGTGAAGCTGAAGCAAACTGATCCCTGCCTCGAGAGCGTCTTTAGTCTTTACAGCGAGTCCGTGTGAAAACCATGCAGGCAGGTCTACATGGTACCTCACCGATTTTCTTTAAACTCATCTTATGAGCATAGCGCATAGCGCCCGGACAGTCTGAAGAACTTCTCGGGCTAATAACGGTATCTTCTTCAACAATTGATGACAGACCTGAAAATGATGTCATGAAGACGCTCATTTCACTATACAATGGGGCCACATCACGGCACACCAAACTGACATTGTTGTCAATCTTCGTCAAGCACTACACCACAACGCAACTCAAGGCAATGGTTCCTGGACTAACAACATGGCGAATCGACGAAGCAAGAAAATACGCAGTCGCTGGAAATATGGGCGAAGGAAAAAATCCTGTGATTCGTTATCGGTTAGATGAAAAGAAAGTCGATCATTTTATAGATTTCATCAGCAGCCCTTATTATCTTCAGGACGTGGCATACGGAACAAGGAAGCTAAAGTTGTCGAATGGAGAAGTAATCAAACATGGTTCGGACTGTGATAAATTCAAGAATGGTAAGGCTCTATGAATCATATTGCCAAGAAAAAGGCTTTACACCACTTGGACGATCGACGCTCTTTTCCATTTTAAAGGTATGCATTTAAAATCAAACAAATATTATATCTTTTCAATGAAAGAAATTAAACTATTTCTAAATAAAAAAGACACTAAATGAAAATAAATCATAAGGAACACGTGACACCAAAAATCTGAACTCCAAATAGAAATCGAACGCATGATCCTACGCAGGCTATCTGCGTACTAGACGGATAATCTAATTACTAGGCTACAGATTTTTGCGGAGCCCAGGCTTATGGTTAATTTTCATGCAGTGTGTATGTTCATTTATTCGCTTGTACTTTTATTGATCTATCCACCCATCCTTCCCTCCTTCCCTCCCTCCCTCCCTCCCTCCTTCCCTCCCTCCCTCCTTCCCTCCTTCCCTCCCTTCCTACATCCATTCATTTATCCGTCCGTCCGTCCGACCGACCGACCGACCGACCGTTCATTCATTTATCTATATGACGTATAATAATTTGATATCTGATCTCAATGCATTTTCCCATAGGTATGTGCATCGTCTCAGAAGAAAAGTCTTGCAGGACTAGACAACACAGCGACTTTTTGACACCATGGAAATGATCATACATACCATGGCATCCCTCGGTAAACATCTCTTTTACAACAAATGTGATGAATTATCTTACGACCCTCTTTTCTGACTCTTAAGTGGCTTATATAAGATCTTCTTACCCCTTTTCTTATGTGTACAGGTTTATCTGTTGATCATGCCCACAACTTCATACAAAGGATTCAAACAGCTAAGAGATATCTGAAAGCTGATTAAAAACTCCATGTAATCGAGGAAAATCCCTGTGCTGATCATTGTATACGGTTCGCACTGTCTTCAAATGAAAATCAGTATAAGTCAGATTGTAAACATGATGTCAGGACTGCAGAGACGTCTGTGAAGATATATTTTCCGAGCTCGACTCAAAGGCTATTTCATACAGGTATAGTCAAAACTTTATATAACGAGCGCCTGTCTCTGCGAACAAAGTTTTGCATCGTTTTCAGTGCTACATTTAGGTTGTTGTTCAATTTGCTTCATCACAATATGTTTCGACGATAAACAGAGTACCATAAATATTTTATTTCATTTTTAATCAGCACTCGATCTTTAAGGTATAATTTCTTCCCTCTTCCCTTTAAGTGATAGACCCTTTGCAGTTGAGGTCACGTGACCTCACCTACCTTAAAACAAATCAGCAATTGTCGTCTAACTAAACTCGACCTGTCCTTTCCATTTCTGGGCATCAGTTTGGCACTGCTGATTGATTTAAGGTAGGTGAGGTCACTTGACCTCTAGCTGCAAAGGAACTATTGTAACGATATTCATACAGAATAGCCGGACTTATCTACAGGTGCTTCAAATAACTATTTTAACCTTATTATTCCTAGTTATTCAGAGCAACAAGAAGAGCTAAAACATGATGCCGAAAAAGCAGCAGAGAAAATCCTAGATTGGAAATCACACATTGTCAGGGCTATCAACCAAGAAAGGGCCAAAAGAGAAGTTCTTGACAACCTTACTTACGAACAGACTTTGATCATAATGGATTGGGCGATGAAATGGCTCCCTCGAAAGGAACCGTGAAACCCAGAACGGGTGGTTTGGGAAAAAGGGAATTAGTTGGCACATTTCGGCCTATATAACAAAAGCAGCTAGTAACAGAGAAAACGACTTCGAGGTACTTTATTTGTCTTTTAATAAGAATGTAATAAATTGGGTTTTATACAAATACAACAAATTGGATTTTATGATTTTATGCATGTTTGCTACTGTTCACAGGTGCGCACCTTCGTTCATATTTTAGAAAAGTGTAATCAAGATTGGTTTTCGGTGCTGTCGGTATTAGAGAATCTGTTTCTTGAGCTTCCAAAAACCTTGCCAAACTTCAAAGAAGTATTTTTGAGAAGCGACAATGCTGGTTGCTATCATAATGCTGCCTTAATCACAAGTATCCATACCATTGCTAAGAAACAAGGGCTGATTCTGAAGAACTACAGTTTCAGTGAGGCAAATAGTGGTAAAGACGTCTGCGACAGAAATATTGCACCACTTAAGAGCGTATGTCTGTCTGTAAGCGTCGAGAATCTTAAATCAGTTTCAAAAAATCGAATTTCTTTTTATTGTACCAAAACAACCCTTTGGGTAAGTTGTTTTAGGAAATAATATCAAAATGTCCCAGCGCGCTTTTATTTTTGAGAAAATTGCAAAAGTTTGAAAAATCGATTAAAATGGATAATTTTCCTAATTAATATGCAAAAATGGATGGCCATCTTTAAAGAGCTCTCAATAGATCAAAAAGAATCCAAATGAATTCATATTTCCCAGGTAGTTAGATCAACTCTATATCTTTAAGAATGGTTCAAGAATTTGTAATAAATTGCTTTTTAAATACGAGAAATCGGCCTTCTAAAACATGTTGTGTTTTTATGATCGAGCGGCAGTCAAATTATAGGTGAAATTCAGCCTCCAATATCGCTGCTGGTACCTAATAAATCGAAAGAACACTTGCACAGCACGAAAGTACACATATTCTAGTTTACTTGTGCCAAGTTTTAGCTCCGACTATTAAAATGCCACCGCGTGAAGGAATTTCAACTTGTAGCGTTCAAACACGCTATACGGCTAATCAATTACACGGGTTGTTTATCAATATAACACTAAATCGACTCAATATTTCTCTTTTTTTAAATTTTTGTATTAAGATGGTTTGCCAAGAGTATAAAAAGCATAACTAGAGAGTAAATACTCTTCAATCAAGTGGTCCTCTGTGTTAATCCACGATAATCGAGCGCAGCTTGAGCTTAAAACCATGTCACACAATCTGGGGTCAGGACAAATGCACCCCGTCGTCGGTGGCTTTAGCTGGATTTCTTCTCCAATGCAAAAGATTTATCTCCTACTCTGAGATACCAAATGCTCTATGAATTTAGCCGGTTTTTAAGCTATTGAAACGGTTTTTGATGAATTATTACCATGACTGTCTTGAGACTTGCATGTAAACATTTAACGTCCTAGCGAGCTGTCAATGGCACTCTAAATAAACACATGAATTCTACCAAATCCCCCGGGGGGGGGGGGGGGGGGTACTTTGCCAGAATTTGGGTAGGGGTGTTCCGCTGGGATTCTGAAAGGGGTATCCCTGTTTATGACAAAAAAACTCAAATTTGTAGACCCTGTTTATGACAAAAGATATAATTTATTGCACTGAGTTCCTGTTTCAATTATCATGTCATCTCGCGTATCGTTTTTTTACGGCCATAATAACCAGTTTCGGTCAATACGAAAGTAGAAACCCTGAATATGACAGGAAGCTCAGGGAGAACTTGGAACTTGAATGAAATTGCATACCCTGTTTATGACAAGAAGATCGAAAAACCATACCCGGATCATTATCGTAACTTACCAGTTACCAAACCACCAAACTTTGATTACTTGGTCTGAACAGATATTGCAAGTTTCTTTAACTCCATATATCATTAAGCATTTTCCCTGTTTTAACGGATGGCAAGACTGTGGAGTGACAATCGGAGCATGCTTTGTCACTACAAGTTGAATTAATTTTCCCAAAAAATTTAATCGTTATCTATTTGAAAACTTTAGTCAAGCCCATCCATTATTTTCCTTAAAATGTTGAGACTTCGTTAATGATTTTTTACTATTCCAATTAGAATTGCAATACTAGCCTTTTTGTGATTGAGCAATTATTGAAGGACTCTTTTTTATTTAAAACAACTCTCTTTTATCTAATAACCTGAAATACCACTCGAGAGCTGGAGGACACTACATGATGAATATGGCTCTTTTCGTATTCTTTAGCTTTAGGAGTGTTTTAAAAGAAATCTAAGCCTGTTATTTGATTTACATATTAAATTTTGACGAGCAAAGTGTATGAAACCGCCTGAGAAAACAAATTTTCGTAGATGATTTAGCTGAAACGCAGCACGCGCTCAGCAACGAAGTATAATATTTTTGAATTATTTTGTACAAAAGTGGAAATTGACGTCATTTATTCATTCGTTCATTATTTTTTCTTTCATTCTTTCTTTCCAGTCTTTCCGGTTGTTTTTTCTTTCTTTATCTCTTTCTTTCTCTCTTTCTTTTTCTTTTTCTCTTCTCTTCTCTTCTCTTCTCTTCTTTTTATATTGAACAACGACAATTAGAGTGCTGGATCTAGAACATCTACAAACTTGCCTCCAAGTTGCTTAAGAGCCTTACAAGAATACATGGATGTGTTTGACTGTAAGCTACGATGAAACTCATTGTTGACAGGTACAATTATTAAACACGTCTTTCAGTAGTTCCAAATAAGGGGCTTTGCGACGAATCGGAGGTTTAGGGACTTGAAGGCCAAGATTTTCACATATGAGCTGCAACATTTCAACTTTTAGATTTTTTTAAGGTATTATCTTCAGTCATGGCACAAACGTTCTAATGATCGAAGACAATAGGATGCTGCAGATGGATGGATTCTATTGCTTTATCTGTGGCAGCTGCAAAACGCTCTTCCTCCTCGACAGCGTGAAGGTCAAGCTCTGATGGTGTTTGCTTTCGGATCTTGGCCACAAGGCATGAAAAATAGGAGGCGATTTGCTGAGTACTCAAAAACTCTGGAACTTTGAAGAGTCTCTCTCCATCTCAGGGGCGGCGGAAGCTGAAAAATTTTGGGGGGGCACTCCAATATTTCACGGTACCTTGTAATGACCCCGCCCCCCCCCCCCCCCGCCCCCCTCCCTGTTTAGCTTGATTACAAACGTGTATGTGTGATATTTCAATCAGTAACATTTTGCGCGCATTAAACCACCTTGCAATTGTGCTGAGAGACACAAAAATTATGCAAGTCGTCGCTAGATATATCGTATATTTTTTAGATACAGAAAATTATGTAATATCAAAATAATAAATAATGGTAATCATAACCAATTCTCATGCGTTTTTTTTTTGTGTGTGTGTGTGTGAGGCATTATATTCTGGGGGGGCCAGGCCCCCCCAAAAAATCTAGTGGGGGGGCCAGGGCCCCCCCGGCCCCCCCGCTTCCGCCGCCCCTGCATCTTGACCACGCGCACGCCTCATCTCCACAGCAACAGCTTCAGCATTAGCTTTCCTCCCAGTCGACAGACCAATTTGGAATTTTGCGGAAAGATACGATTTTTGGTTTTTGTTAAAGCGGTACGCCTTTTTCGTTGCTCTGAGAGCCCAGGCTTGACTAACAGGGGTGACGCTTGTTTTCCCCCCTTGAACTGGAGCTGCTTGGAGAGTTGGTATTACTCTAACACCCTCTTCTAGCTCGCACTTGTATCCCATCTTTGCGAGATCCATAAGGGAGTGCTTCTCGAGGGCCCTAGTACATTTTTCGGAAGTCAGAACGTTTCTAAATTCCAGACCTTTTGAAAAACACGAATGCAACCATCATGTGGGCAAGAGAAGAGTGCTTGGGAGGTATGGTCTGTGCTCATATCTTTCGGCTCAACATTCTGCTCAGCGGGTTCGGTTAGCGTCTCCGATTGGGTCTTGCGAGTGGCTTGGGGAGTAAAATATTTGAATTCTCCTGGTGAGAAAGACGAGCTAAGCCATTTATGATTGGCTTCCGAATGAAAAGGGTAAAAAATTAAGTGGCAGAAAATGGCAAGAAATCTAACTCAGTAATCCATTTACCTGTAGTCGAGGGCTTTTCAATTCTGAGGACTTTCCCAGTGCCTATGCCATAAGCACGCCATACTTTAATTTTCTCTCCAGACACAAACTCAAAATTGTTAAGCTTACTTATGCTTGGGATCTTTTGTGTGGTCTCTTGAGAGTTAGCAATGGATTGCAGTGAAACGACTCGAACACCCTTTACTCCCCCATTGGAAAGGATGGCACTCTCTAGTTGTTTGGCGGTAACAACATCATTTCCCTCATTAATATACACGCGATGTGTGATTTGCATGTTGCTGCCAACCTATCTGCCGCTCCTTTACCTCCCTGAGGATCACTAAAATCAAGACGGGCTATTTTTACTCCAGTAGATCGTGATATTTCTGGACATGAAAGGATCGTTGTGGCCGAATGATAACACCCAGCGTTGTCTTGACGGAGGTATGCCTTACTGATTTCAGGGTGTTCTTGCTTCAAGGTTCGAAGCACATCCTGCATTATAGAAACAACAGCTGGGCTATCTTGGCTGCACGATTGAATCACATGAACGAATCCCTGCCACTGTAGCTTGTCATCAAGTCGTCGGTACACAACAGAGATGTGCCAAGAGATACCACGCTTACCGGTAAAAGGCAGGCAACGATGAAAAATTAATAAAACGCAGACTATATTACCTGCACGAGCCAACAATAACATCATTTCATTATGCAGGGACGAATCTTCACTAATGCCAAATATTTCCAGATGCCTGGAAATGTCTTTTTGACAGCCAGATATAGCAACAGAGTGCACTTGATCTGGATAATCTGTACTGGTCCCGCAAGGACTATATCCAATAAGAGCCGAAAATCCACAGAGCGCCATCGTACCTAAACAACCCAAAAGCGGGCTTACCAAGCTAATATTAGCGCGTTGTATTAAACGCTTATAGACAACGATTAAATTTTTTGGGAAAATTAATTCAACTTGTAGTGACAAAGCATGCTCCGATTGTCACTCCACAGTCTTGCCATCCGTTAAAACAGGGAAAATGCTTAATGATATATGGAGTTAAAGAAACTTGCAATATCTGTTCAGACCAAGTAATCAAAGTTTGGTGGTTTGGTAACTGGTAAGTTACGATAATGATCCGGGTATGGTTTTTCGATCTTCTTGTCATAAACAGGGTATGCAATTTCATTCAAGTTCCAAGTTCTCCCTGAGCTTCCTGTCATATTCAGGGTTTCTACTTTCGTATTGACCGAAACTGGTTATTATGGCCGTAAAAAAACGATACGCGAGATGACATGATAATTGAAACAGGAACTCAGTGCAATAAATTATATCTTTTGTCATAAACAGGGTCTACAAATTTGAGTTTTTTTGTCATAAACAGGGTACCCCTTTCAGAATCCCAGCGGAACACCCCTACCCAAATTCTGGCAAAGTACCCCCCCCCCCCCCCCGGGGGATTTGGTAGAATTCATGTGTTTATTTAGAGTGCCATTGACAGCTCGCTAGGACGTTAAATGTTTACATGCAAGTCTCAAGACAGTCATGGTAATAATTCATCAAAAACCGTTTCAATAGCTTAAAAACCGGCTAAATTCATAGAGCATTTGGTATCTCAGAGTAGGAGATAAATCTTTTGCATTGGAGAAGAAATCCAGCTAAAGCCACCGACGACGGGGTGCATTTGTCCTGACCCCAGATTGTGTGACATGGTTTTAAGCTCAAGCTGCGCTCGATTATCGTGGATTAACACAGAGGACCACTTGATTGAAGAGTATTTACTCTCTAGTTATGCTTTTTATACTCTTGGCAAACCATCTTAATACAAAAATTTAAAAAAAGAGAAATATTGAGTCGATTTAGTGTTATATTGATAAACAACCCGTGTAATTGATTAGCCGTATAGCGTGTTTGAACGCTACAAGTTGAAATTCCTTCACGCGGTGGCATTTTAATAGTCGGAGCTAAAACTTGGCACAAGTAAACTAGAATATGTGTACTTTCGTGCTGTGCAAGTGTTCTTTCGATTTATTAGGTACCAGCAGCGATATTGGAGGCTGAATTTCACCTATAATTTGACTGCCGCTCGATCATAAAAACACAACATGTTTTAGAAGGCCGATTTCTCGTATTTAAAAAGCAATTTATTACAAATTCTTGAACCATTCTTAAAGATATAGAGTTGATCTAACTACCTGGGAAATATGAATTCATTTGGATTCTTTTTGATCTATTGAGAGCTCTTTAAAGATGGCCATCCATTTTTGCATATTAATTAGGAAAATTATCCATTTTAATCGATTTTTCAAACTTTTGCAATTTTCTCAAAAATAAAAGCGCGCTGGGACATTTTGATATTATTTCCTAAAACAACTTACCCAAAGGGTTGTTTTGGTACAATAAAAAGAAATTCGATTTTTTGAAACTGATTTAAGATTCTCGACGCTTACAGACATACGCTCTTAAGGCACATATTAACAGATATTTGAATGAAGGTAACGCAACTTTATTTATTTATTTTTTTTTTCAACGTAAATCTATTGCAGGGAATATGGCTGGTGATATTACTTTACTTTAATTAATACATAACTATTTTTACCTACTAGGTCATGATATCACTTCTGCTGAACATCTGAAAGAAGCTATTGATTCCTATGGAGGGTTGAAAGGATGCCAAGCTGCTATAATTGAGCTAGATACAAAGATACAAAGTGCCACGAAACCTTTTAAATTAAAAGGCATTAGCAAGCTTAAACAATTCGAATATAACACTGGTGGAGAAATGACGGTATGGCAGGCGTGGAATATCGGAAAGGGTATGAAAATATCGAAGACTGGCAGTCCTCAAGGTGAGACGGGCGTAATCGTAACGCGGCCATTTCTTGAACCAAAAGTGACGTCTGGCATTTTAAAGAAAACTATAGTGGAACCTTCATCATATCCAGCTGCAAAAAATAAGCCAAATGTCCTTGATGTAAAAGACAAAGAACCTGTCAAGTTTTATTGTCCCGAAGATGGATGTATTAAAGCATCTAGCTGCATTCGCTATCTTAAACAGCACCTTGATATTGGAAAGCATGAATTCAAGCTTCACGAAGAATCACAGTATGATCAAATACGACGGAAATGGGCGCAAAAATGCACTTCTCTAAAACCTCCAAACCCCTCGTGTCCACCAATGGTTAGCTCGGCTTCTAATTCAGAAGAAGTATATGTTCCTGATCTAGTGATCGGCTGGGCATTGAAAACATCGAAGCAGTGCAACCGATTTCCACTGCACGTGAAGAGCTACCTTGTAGGGCAGTTCCTTATTGGGGAGGACACAGGTAGGAAAGTGACGCCAGCAGAAACATCGACACGAATGCGTTCCATGCGTGATAGTAACGGGAAACGAGTCTTTGATAAAGAAGATTGGCACAGCAGATCACCAGCTATTTTTCAAGACTGGCGGCGATGAAAAAACTTGGTCAGTTACCACCATCACCTCTAACTGAAGAAGAAGAGGAAGAAGTCGAAGTTGCCGTGCGTACGACCGAAAGATATAATCTGCGTGAGAGTCTTGAGAAAGCTCACTTTGTGACTTCTTTAATCGGTCGAGCTAGAGTGTATTTTGGGAGGACCTTGCGATGACTCTAGCAAAAATTTAAGGGCACTGGAAACTAGTTTCAAATGATGTCGCACATGTAATAACAATATGATGTTGCAGCTTAAAACATGAAATGGTCGGCTTTCAATAGCCATAGTACCACTTGGAGGATTATATTTGTTGTATTTGATTTTTTTCTAAACAAATGTCTTTTAAACTTCTTGTGTTGAAGATATATATCAATATCTAAAGACGTCCAGATCAATGAATGCGTACTGTATTTTGGTGTATGGCTTTTTGACTTTGTTTATGTTGTATCATTCTCTCACAAACAGTAAGCAGCAGAGCTAAATATCTGACTTCTTCTAGATTGTTTTCCTTTATTTACTACTGGTTTGCAATGGTTTTTCATTTGATGAGTTATCTTTGTTGTAATCAGCCATTAGCTCGTTGTGTAAGATAATCGCTAAATCACGCAATTTGCGGTGCTTTCATGCTTCACAGTTAATACTTTACAAAGATATTTTTTCGTGCACTTGTTTCCTATTATCTATAGTAAAGAAAAATCAAACTACGTACTTTTAGAAGCCCGCCGCAGCGAGAATATACGATGTTTATTAAAATACCTGTTTTAAATTTCGATTCCAACGACTTTATCGTAAATTACCTTAATTATTTTGTTTCGAATTGCAATGATAGTTTGATACCTTCATCGTAGTGTTCAATAGATATACTACACTTGTATAAGTTTCCATTTCGAAAAGAGCTGTAGTTTTAGAGAACTGTTATTGTGAATTTCTCTCTAATTTCAAGTAATTTGCATAATTTGTCTGGGCATGATTCATTCGACATCCATATCTTCTCGGCGTTTTAAAATTTTCGTCTGATATTCCACACATTTAATAATCACATCAAAGTACATAACTGTGCAAAATATCAAGATAATCGGAGATACCCCATGTAGACACATTTTTCAGCATTGCATGGTTTTCAGGTGGACTCGCTCTTAATGAAAGGGGTGTTCCCTTTGATAATTACGACAAAGAAAATAATTATAATTAATATATGTGATGTGTTTACAGTAAAAGCTCAGTAAAAGTAAACTAGCACCATTCCACTTGCAATATGCAAAAGATAGCGATAAACAATTTAAATCCTAAATAACATCAATGCTGTTTTTACGCAGAAGTTGGCATTAGGCGTTCAAGCTGGGATACAAAAACTATGAAAAACATTGTCTTGACCCCCGGCCCAGATAATGAGGACACTACTGTGTTATCACAGAGGGGAAGATACTATTATTACAGAAGGGCTATTCAAGACATAGACATACGCCTTCTAGATAAATGCCACCCAGCGTCTACATTGAAAGGGAATTCATTTTCCAAGCCACTGCTTACATCTCATGACATGTCAACCGATTTATGCAAACATCTGCACGTTTTGATTAGCCATCCATCCCAACAGCGAGTATTTTTATTCCATGCTTAAAGTAAAAGTCGTAGAAAAGATCCTTCATGCATGTCCCATCGGGCCGAGGGGATGGGAAAGGGAGGGGAAGGGGGCAAAATAATAAAAGACATTTAGATGAGAAAAGTTGTGAAATCTAGAGAGAAGTGAGGTAAACTTTTTGTAATGACCCGAAGATAGGGCTCTGTTATTGTAAACTATCTATTCAAAACATAAACAAACGCCTTCTAGAAAAATGCTAAGTATGAGTTTCTGCTTTCTACACATCCCACGACATCTGAATAGAGGAGTTTGGTTTTCAATAGATCAACATGCTCAATAGCCATGGTAGGAGGGAGCCAATGGGGGGGGCCCAATTGTCAGTTAACTAATAATTGTTCGGCCGAATGTCAGTTGACTGTAATAAGTTTACGAACGCTGGCCATAATATTAACCAAAATAATGAAATATCAGTAAACTGTTAACTACTAATATTAGGTTGTTTGTCAGTTTACTATATTTTTTGGCCCATGGTCAGTTGGCTACTAACTCCATTGGCACCCTCTGTTAGGCACGGTCCTTGCTTAGGGTTAACCTTATTTTCTTTCAAGATAAAGCAGTTAATATAAAGAAAAAGGTATCCTGCTGAGCATTGCCGGGAGGAGGGGCTGCTTAAGCAAGCAAAAGGAACGTATATTAAAAAAGGAAAATATATATATATAAATATCCAAAAACAATGTAGCTTCGAAAGACCCCATCGATTCAGCTTGAAGCGATGTTGAGGTGTTTTGATACAGATTCGTGATCACCAAACTGAACTTTTTCAATCTTCGCGTTGACAATGTTATGTTTACTGGATCACTTTCGAATTCAAACCAGTTATTGCTCTTGGTTTGAAGTTTGTACTAATGTATACTTTATAAAAAACAAAGTTTTCAAGTTTTCAAAAATTGCGCGCGATTCAGATGTGATCTAAGAAAAACTCCTAAGAATCCCCAATTCATGACAAACAAAATATCATGTTATATTTGGAGAAAATCGCACGAGCATTTCATACTCTCTGTTTTGTTTATAGCTTTTGCGCACACGGCTTAAGAAATTACTATTGAATAAAATTATTCAAGAATTTCCTAAAATGTTGCTGTTGCTCTTGTTTTTAAATTGTGTAAGTTTTGTCAACTATTTCCTTGCTGGTCTTGAGAACGAACAAACAGATAGCACAAATAAACATAGTTGACCATTTGCTTCTCAATACAGCCATATTCTACATGCTAATTGGGGTTACATCGTTGAAAACATTCATCAATTGAACCTTTGTTGTTTCGAGAAAAATTAGTTTATAAAAAGGTATCCGGCTGAGCTTTGGGGAGGTATCAATGTCGGGAGGAGGAGCTTCCTAAGCAAGGAAAAGGAACGTATACCGAATAAATAAATTTATAAAGAAGAGTGTAGCTTTGAAAAGACCCCTGCTATTGCACTTTACAAAATCTCTCTCTGTGGGCTAAAATGATGAAACACTTCATTTACGTTTAAAACATTTTCAAATTTCTTGTAATAGTAATAGAAGAGAGTCCTCTTTTCTGGCTCAAAGTTCGAGAATTATTTGAAGGGGACTCAAACACAAATTTTGATAATCTATGAGTTGGGGCGTTAACAAAATGACCTTAATAACATAGGAAGGCGAACAAGTTTTTCAAAACACCTTCGATTATCAACTGTCTGTGTTTTCACAGCCAGCGGTGGCGCACTCAGACGGAATGCCACTAAACAAAAGAATAAATTACATAGCGTGTTAGTACGCCCTTTTTGAAGGAGCCAGTCACGATGTGATGCTTGTAAAACGATATGAAAGAGGGTAAAGTAGATGCGTACATTGCATTTGAGCTATACGTCGGTGAGGGATACAAGACCGCTACTGAACATACAGCTTGAAAGATCATATTTGCTAAGGAAAAAGTCCAATATGTCGAAAGCTGATCTCATTTTCCATGGAGGGAACATCATCACCATGGATGAGACTCTCCCCTCGGCTGAAGCTGTAGCCATTAAAGAAGGCAAAATCGTCTTGGTGGGAACAAAGACTGAAGCTTTCAAGTTGGCAGGTCCAGGGACACAATACGTGGAGCTTCAAGGAAAGCAAACACTTCTTCCCGGCTTCATCGAACCCCATCAGCACGCCATCCAAATGATCTTGAATCGCTGTATGTACGTCAACTGTGGTGCATACAAATATGAAACGTACGACGAGATCAAGGAACTCATCGAAACAACAGTGGCTGCAACTGACCCAGCAAGTGGCGAGTGGTGCATGTTTCTTGGCTGGGATCCAGAAATGATTCCAACCCTACCTAAGCTGGATTTTGACGTGGTGGATTCTTTTTCAACTAAAATCCCTATAGTTATTATTGGGCAGAGTGGTCATGTCGCTTGGTCGAATCGCAAAGCATTTCAGGTCGCAGAGATTCCCGAAGAAATTGAAGATCCAGATGGAGGAGTCTTCGTGAGAGATGAAAACGGCAAGTTAACGGGACAAATGCTGGAATCACCGGCGATGCTCCAGGTTATGGCTCGTGCTCCTCTGCCAACAAGCAAGGAGATATTAAAAGCTCTCGAAGAACAGTGGGACGAATACGCTAAATGTGGGTTCACTACAGTCACTGACATAGGTTACATACCAACAGACACTGATGTACTTATCCAAGAGAAGTCAGCGAAGTCCGACTGCCCCATACGTTTAGCTCTGTATAAACTGGTTCATGGTCCAGGAGATGAAGTTAAAGCCAAAAGCCGGACATGTTGTGATGTCTCACTACCAAAACAAAAGAAAGACGGTGGACAAAAAATCAAAGAAAACAACAAACTCTGGATTGCTGGAATCAAGATCATCGGAGACGGGTCCCCTCATTGTGGCACAGCAGCAGTTCGCGAGGCGTTTCTTGATACAGAATTAACAAGACTCCTTGGGTTCCCTACACCTCCATGCTTTGGAATGCTGAACTATGATGATGTTTCTTTGTTAGAGACCGTCAAGTACTGGCACGGGCAGGGATATCAAATTTCTATACATACCCATGGGGAGAGAGCGATTGAGCAAGCTTTGAAGACATATGAACAGGTGAGACCGAGTCCTTATTACTTAGATCTTATCAACAGAGTGGGAGGTCTGTACGGGATAATCTTGATTGAGGTCGGAATGTACAGACTGAGTGCATCGATACAATATCTCGACAGCCCTTGTGAGCTAAGCAAACGAAGTAAGCCCTGTGATGCAATTATATCGCAGACATTGATATTTAGGTGACAATTTTGTTAGGATATCATTATTATCATTATCATTATCATCACTATCATTATTATTATTATCATTACTTACTTATTTGGCTAATAACAATCAATATGTTATAAAAGGCGTTGCAGAGCTTGAAGGCACCTGATCGCCGTCACCGCATGGAGCATCTTGGCCTCTGTGAGGAAGGTCACATGGTTAAGGCTGCAGAGATGAACCTTGCCTTATCGTTCTTTGTGCAACATCTGTACTTTTATGCAAAGGCATACTCAGAATCTGTTTTTGGACCAGAGCGTACACATCGTTGGACCCCATTGAGTTTGGCAACCAAGCACAAGCTAGCCTGGACCATTCATCAAGATCATCCCACATATCCCCTGCCTCCTGATCCTTTTGCCAACATGATGACAGCAGTTACACGAACGAGAAAAGGGGAACCCAGCATTGTCTATGGAAAGGAGTACTGCGTGCCTATACAAGAAGCACTGAGAGCATACACCATCAATGCAGCCTGGCAGATCCACAAGGAGAAGGAGCTTGGTAGTTTGACAGTGGGAAAGAAAGCAGATCTTGTGATTCTGAGTGACAACCCATTGCAAGTGGATACATTCAAGCTGGTAGACATCAAGGTGATTGTCACCTATCTGGATGGAAAGTGCAATAATTTGAAACAGTGAAAACAAGAAAAGTAGTTATTGCCACTGAGGCAACTCTTGCTTTTTACCTTACATTTTACTTTTTAATCTTAGGTTAGGGGGTCTTATGTTGTTCTTAAGAAGAGCTCTTATAAGTCATCCTAAATTAATGGCCCAGAGGCAAAACCCTTATTATAGGGTTGTCTATGGAGAAGGCTAATAAGTATTAGATTAAAGTGCCAATGACCCCTAACTCAATGTTTTCAGCATTGATTCTACATGAAGTTAAAAGTTAAATGGTAAATTATTTTTATATGATTTGAATGTTGCATCTTGGAGATATCAAGGTTTATACTCCCAGTATGCTAATGAGTGGGATGTCATAGGAGGCATTTGGGTTTATTTGTCATCATTTTAAAATCAAAACACTGACTACTATGAGAAAACAAATTTGCAATAACCTTTCTATAAATCCCGAGTAAGATAGTTATGTTTTATACACGATTTTTACTACCCCAGTAAATTTTCATATATTTAATAATGCCTACTATGACATCACACTCATTAGCATACTGAAGTATAACCCTTGATATCTCCAAGATGCATCACTCAAATCATATAAAAAATTTTTACTATTTAACTTCATGTAGAATCAGTGCTGAAAACATTGTGTTAGGGGTCATAGGCACTTTAAACTGTTTGGCTATTGCAATGCATGTATTATGACTGGTTTATAGCTATGGTGAAGTTCTTATAGCTCATAGTAGTGAATAATGCCAGTTTTTGAAGTGACGAATGAAAAGGGAATAAAGATCAATCAATCCAAATCTTTTTTTCCTGGTTACTTTCTAATACTATCCTTTTAGTTTGTTTAATGTATCAAAAAACTGTCTTCTTACATACCACTGTTTTTGGTTAGAACATCAAGTGACGATGTAATCTCCCACGCAGCCACACAAGAATGGCTGCGGGGGAAACTAGTGACGACATAGATGACCATTTTAAATGGCGGCTCAGTCTTTCTGCACTACAAGTGACCACCATGAGTGTCTATATATATTCTCATAAAAAGCAATCTGAACTTTGCAGTTCAATCATTAAAAATTCAAAGCGCCTCTGTTTATAAATGTACAAATACCCCCTCCTCCTTTTCAGCCTCTAAGTCAGGTTTAATATGTAACGAGGGTACTATATAAATCATAATCATTAATATCATGATGAATCTGTAAGAATGAGTGTAGAAATAGCTGTTTTGGGCTTCCTGTGGCCAAGCTTACAAAAAAATGACATTTGTATCTTTTTGCCTCTAATGCGTGAATTAATGCATCTAATACTCACAATACGAAGCAGATTCTCTTAATTTCCAGAATATAAGGGTTCTAAAACAGCCATTTTTCGCTCTCCAAAGATCCATACACTCCAAAGACATTTCATAACCTTCCCGCCAACAAGATTCTTATTACTGCGCGTGTGCCTGACTACCACCGCTGTTTTTTTATACCGCAGGCGTCGGTTTGTGATGTCGAATTGCATCATGGGAAGAAGAACGTCGCCATTTTGAAACAAAACACGTTGCTCTCCAATAAGTTGAAGAATCAAAGAATAACAGAAGTAATAAAAACAGTTTTCATTGAAAATGGACTTCCAGAACCGTGCTGGGGGCAAGACTGGTTCAGGAGGAGTCGCTTCGACATCAGAATCTAATAGAGATCGAAGAGAACGGCTACGACAGCTCGCATTGGAAACGATTGACTTGAATAAGGTTGGTATGGTTGATCTGATCTGTTCGCTTGTCTGTCAGTATTTTTTGTTATAGAAGTCAAGTTTAGATAGATATAAGCAAAGAAGATCATATTTCTTTTTTTTGACCTTTTTAGATTTTGTTTACTGACTTTATTGTGTGTGTGTGTTTTTTTAAGAGTTTGAACTTAACTTGTCTAAGTTCAAGCTTTTGAGAATTTTTTTTTTAAATTTACTCATATTATTCATTGGATTTTGATTGCAGGATCCTTATTTCATGAAAAATCATCTTGGTTCCTATGAATGCAAGCTGTGTCTTACTCTACACAACAACGAGGTAATAGGGACCGATTCTTGGTTTGCGATCAATCCCAAGAGAGCACAATAACAAAAGGGATGTCCGCCATGTTGGAAGATATAACAAAAGAATTCATTGAAAAATCTTTTGTCAAATTCTTCCAACATGGCAGCTATGACGTCTATTGCAAACGAAGAATGATCTTGAATAAAATACTTAACGACGTCTATCTGGTTATGAAATTGAGCATTGGTGTAGTAGTGTAGACTACCTATAGACTACCTATAGACCCACAAAGCAATGGTTTTCTTTTATTTATCAAGTCCAACCTCTACTTAAAGCCATTGTTTCGTGATAAGTCAAGCAAATTTGCTGGGTGTCACTTCACATCATCATTTTCTGTCTTGGGCAGAATTCTCAGACAAGAATGTGCATGTGTATTTCAATGTTACTCCCCATCAATATCTCCAATATGCTACCTAATTCTCAATAGCTGATTATTGAAGATCACAGGAGACTAAAGACGCTTCAATATATACTGTAAGTCAGTGTAGTATGTTTCCCACTAATATGAAACCCAATCTATTGAGAGAGTTCTGGATAAGTAAGTGTCTTATAGTGTGATTAATATCTTAGGGAAGTTACTTGGCTCACACACAAGGAAAGAAGCATCAGTCAAATTTGTAAGTATATGAGATGATTCTCCAGTATTCTCAGTAGAATGAAATAATAATGAGATATGCCAGCCACATTTTGGTTCAATGATGTATAAAAGAGTTTGATGACAAACAGCTTAGTTTCATTCCAAGATGTAATGCAGGGCTTAAAAATAAAGACCAGTAAGTCACCAGTCATGATGACTGGCCAAATTAGTTTTTGCTCGGTCATACCTCATTTCTGGCTTAACGTTACTGGTCGAAATGGCCACCATGAAAAAAAATTTGGCCAGACAAGTTCCAATTTTGGGCGGACATTTTTCAATGTCTTGCCATTATGTTAAGCCCTTTGATGATGGTTGTTAAAAGTATTGCAGGCGGGCATGGAAGTTCAATGCCATGCATAAATGGAAAAAAAAATACTTTGCCCTTAATTGCCTCAGTCCCCTGCCTGCCTGCCATACTTTTGTCCATGATCATGACCTTGGAATCAAATTTCTCACCCAACATGGTGGTTAGTAATCCTTGATTTCGAGCTCATTATTGTCTCAACAAGAACAAAAAAGAATGGTAGCAGACAAAAGATACTTGATCGGCATTCAAAAAATCTATTGTCAAATTTAACCAACATGATGGTTATGAAAACTAACAGTATTCCTTCAGCACATTTATGTTTGAACATGAACAAGGCAGTAGTTCCAATCAGAGTTAGTTAATTTCTGATTTTTATTTCTTAGGGCTCGCCGTGCTGCAAAGGAAGCTAAAGATGCTCCAGCACAACCAGCTCTTGTAAGTAATCATCCTTTGAGATAATATTGTGTGATCTTTTCTTGTGCAGACTGTTGATTGAACCCTCAACTTTAGCAATGATGAGAGAGAGTGTTCTCCTACTATCTGCAAAAAAATCACACCATGTAAATGGAGTTGTTTATTGTTTCAATCCTGTGCTTGAAAGTTTTCCTCCCTCTTAAAAAAATCAGCTTTTAAATTCCAATTAGAATCCTGACCAGTGGAAGCATTGTGTTTGGTTTCAATATGATTAATTGATAAATCATGATTCATTATTAATATCTGTATCTATTTTTCTAATCAGGAAAAACCAAGAGTTTCAATGAAGAAGTTTGTTAAGATTGGCCGCCCTGGTTATAAAGGTTAAAATATAAAAAAAAACAACTTCATAATACATTGCATTCTTTTCTTAAATGTCTTTTTCACCAACTTGATAATGTGTTTAACTTTGTTATCATTTTAGTAACCAAACAGAGAAATCCAGAAAATGGTCAACATAGTCTACTTTTCCAGGTAAGAAAGATAGTATGAAAGTTTAAAGGTGGTGTTTCCTTTATCATTATTGTGTAGTTCCAGAAAATATCCATACACCACCAACGGAGGGAATTTGTAAAAGGACCTCCCTACCCCCAGGAACTTCCAATTTTATTCCATACAAACTCTGTAATTTTGTACTTTCTCTGACCCCCCCTCCCCTCCAGAATTTCCAATTCCCTGTTGATGGGGTATGGATATTTTCTGGAACTACCCAATATTCTATTAAGCAGTGTTAATCCTTTGGCAAAAGAAAAGATGGCCAACTTATCTAGCTTCACATTTTAAGCTGAAATATATTAGATTTTTGATTTCTATTGACATTTAAGAAGTGGTTGAAATGAACTTTCAAAGGGTAGAAATTTATTTGAGGCCATGAAACTTTAGTCTTCTTTCAACTGTAGGTGTCATAAAAGACATTTAGGGAAGAATTTTGAAAGAATTTTCTACTCTCGCCATCCTCTACTAATGACCAGGGAAAATTCTGGAATTTTTCTAAGCAGGTCATTTTTTTTTATTGTGACAGATTGATTATCCTGAGATAGCTGAAGGTGTAATACCCAGACATAGATTTATGTCAGCGTACGAGCAGAGAATAGAGCCACCAGACAAGACATGGCAGTATCTACTATTCGCAGCTGAGCCATACGAAACTATATCCTTTAAGGTATAAAATACTATATTAATACCGTCCTTGACATTCTATGAGCCAGGGTAACACTTAGTAGAACGTCGCAAACAAACCTATATTTAATGGTTGGATATCGAACCATGTCTAGCCTGAATAATGTGCACAAGCACATCATGATGGGAAACCGAGTACTTCTGCTTTTTCAGCTCTGCTAAAATGTTATCTGACAATTTTTTCTTCAACATTTTCTATGAAACTGTAAGAATTTAAACAGTTGAAATGTTCCCCGGTTGAAACCACTAATTTACTAGACAAATGTCTGATGCCCGGGTGCTAATTTGCATGCTTGCCTTGAAAACTTTGCGTTTTCCAATAAAATATTGACAAAATATATTCCTTTCTTTTGGTATGAAGATACCAAGCAGAGAAATTGATAAAGAGGAAGGGCTATTCTGGACACAATGGAATAAAGATACAAAACAGGTATGTCTCGTTTTGATATAACAGGGAATCAGGTTCTAGTTTTGATCTTGTTTCACAATGCTTCTCAATACAGTGTTTTCACAAGACGTCACAGCGGCCATGTTGGTGTACCAAAACATTACATTTCTATCCTTGGGGAATTGAACTCTATTTTTATGCAAAAAACTGTGCAGATAGGTTCTATTGTCAGGTACACCAATATGGCTCTCTTGTCACAAGTGAAAACTCTGTATAGACTATGCAAAATCATCATTGCAACAAAGTTTTGATTGACATCAATCAAAGTGCTTCCATCGCGTCACATAGGAACATGTCCTCGAAAGCTTTGTGTTTTCGAAATATGTAAACGTTTTGATTGATCTCCACCAAAATCCTATTTTGTTGCAACTGCAAATTTTACTATTAAGCTCTCGCTATTGATAATCACAGTCTGTCATTGTGTTCAATTTTTGGTGCAAAAATTGCACCAATTGGATTATTGTTTCTATTCGTTACTGTTGAATATTTATCTGTCTCAAAGGTCCATTATTCTGAATTAATTAAGGAATAATTAAAGCATTTTTTTTTTCTTTTTAGGGGAAGGGTGGGCATTGATTTTCACAGCAAACATACACTGCATAATATGAGCCTAACCTTGTAAGGACTATTTGCTAGACAGTAGTTGGAGTTTTTAAATAATTATGTGAGGGAAATGTCACTTGTTGTTATGATGCTGAGTCAATAATTATTTTTCTTTTCTTTCAGTTTTACTTACAGTGTCACTTTAGACTCACTCCTCAGCAGCTACAGCAGTCCCAACAGCAGCAGCAACGAAAACCTCCACAACCATTAATGCCCCCTGGGCTTGTACCTCAACGTCCAAAAAACATCCCTGCCGCAAATCCTTTAAACCCCTTCGCTTCTTGAAGACTCATTTTTACAGAACTCTTTTTTTGTATGACTTTTTCTTTCCTAAAGCCAATTCTATAAGACCTCTTTTTTTCAAAAATTTTTGTCCTTTGTTCACTCTTTTTTGCTTGTGTAGCATTTAGATGATAAGATGCTGGGATGTGGAGCAGGAGGAGGTTGTCATTTAACTCACAAGCTGTGTTCTGCTTGAATCGCAATAATTGTCCAAAAAAACAAGTGTGACTTGGAACGACTTAGCAACCTGTTCCAAGGCCCTGGACCGGGTTGTTCAAAGCTGGATTAGCGCTAATCCCTGATTAACTCTATAGGTCTTATTAAGAGTTAACCCAGGATTAGCACTAATCGAGCTTTGAACAACTGGGCCCTGTTGCTTAAAGCCAGATTAGAGCTAATCCTGGGTTAACTGTAAATGATATGTATAGCGTTACAGTGACAGTATGGATTAGCACTTATCTGGCTTTGAACAATCAGGCCTTGCAGTCTCCTATTCATAGTTTGGTGAGACAACACTAACAGCAGCTGAGTAGGAGATTTATAAAGGACTCTTCCGCAGTTTTAAACTTAAACAAACTATCTTTAATGAGCATTTTGTTTAACAAATAAACTGCTAATAGGAAGTGGGAGTTACAGACACCCAATCAAAACTGTCTTTTGTTTTCTTCATAAATGCTTCATTATCACATTTCAAATTTAACTGAACCCTAACAGGACACTGCAAACTCACAGATCAAACCCTGAAACAATCTCTGGGCTGATCTAAGTCAGGGCACAGCTAACTCACGGATCGAACCCTGAAACAACCTCTGGGCTGATCTAAGTCAGGGCATGGCTAACTCACAGATCAAACCCTGAACCAACCTCTGGGCTGATCAACATCAGGGCACAGCTAACTTGCAAATCAAATTCTGAAACAACCTTTTGGGTGAGCAGAGTCAGGGAACAACTAGCTTAAAAATGAAATTGCAATTTTTTAATACCTATCCACACCATCCTTAACCTTTCCTTGAATTTCATAAAAATCTCTTCCAACAAAAAAAAAAAAGAGCCTTACCCGCCTCGGCAAATAAAATATGCTCTTATTATAAACGAGTATTGGGTTTCCTGTGGTTTACTATTACCGGTGTCAAATTTCCGGCAGAAGTCGTTTGTGTGAAGCCGTGAAGGTATGTGATTTGCATGGTAAGTCGTTTGAATGCTTTAGGGATTGCTATATACTTAAATGTAACATTCCTCTAGGCTCAACATAAAGTTAACTTACAATTATATATCATATGTGCAATTTCATGAATTATTGATGTCACTTCCTTTGGTGAAATTAACTTAAAATTTATAAGCTTACTCAATTCAAGTTAATGCGTCAAGATGCGAACTGTATAGAAAGGAAAATCTTTAACATATTTATGTTAGTGATGTTAAGAAATACTTTTAAGCATTTTCAAGTTATCTTTTTTCCGACTTATCTAAATCAAAGAAGGTTTTTACTAGTAAACTTATTTTTGGCTAGCGAAGACTAGAGCCCAATGACAAATCCATGGGGGGTAAGCTACTATAGGAGGTGGGCCAATACGTTGATCAGCCCACACCCACCCTTTCTCATCGATAAACGGCAGTATAACATTCATTATATACCATAAGTTTAAATATTGATTTAGAATATATCATATACATGTATTCATGATTATTGTATATATTAAGGAATGTGAGCAGAAGCACAATGGAAATACTCTTATATCTTCATTAAAATACATTTTCAATGCATTTTAGAAAGTATAAAGATGAATGTTGACAAGATACCAAGCACTAGTAATAGTTTGAATCCAAAACATGAGCAGAAAAAGATACAGGAAAAGGCAAAGAGAGAACTTGATGCCATCATTCAGAGCTGGAAAGATAATTCTGAAGGAATTGTACACGTTGTGAGTGGAACAGAAAAAGGTGATCAACCACTTCAAGACTTACATGCAAGCTATCCTTCAGGAAGAGAAGAGATTGAAGGAAGCAACTGTAGCAGTTTGCAGCTGTATCTCTATGAAAATGAAGCAACACCTTTGAATGGAGGTCAAAGTGTCCCACAATTTTCTATGGCTTCAAAATTCGAAGTACAGAGTAATGATGAGCTGCAGGTTGCAACGGGACTGTGCCATCAGGCTGGAGATGTTGTTAACAGTGCAGAAAACTACTCAAGTATGTGTTTAGAAGATGATAGAAATTTGGCTGTAAAAACAAAGTTAAAGAATTTCAAATTTAAGGATATTTCTGTCTCAACAGTGGTTGCAGGTGCTGTTTGTAGCTCAGTAGAGAAGTCAGTTTCCACAGTTAATAGGAGTGATGGTACTGTGGGCCTATCAGTTGGTAATGACACTACAGACAGTCCATACAACAATAATCAAAAGAAAAACTTTTGTAATTCGTGTAGAAAATATTACAAGCACGCATCTCACTTATCACGTCACATTAAGGCAGCACATGAAAATCAAAAACCTCATCTTTGTAACATTTGTAACGCTACCTTCACAAGGTCTGAATCACTTATTGGACATTTAAGAAAGCACGAACAGCGTGACAAAGCAGAGATGTCCAAGCATGGCCCATATAAGTGCCCCAAATGCCATAAGTCATACCAGCAAGCATATAATGTGACCCGACACTTGCTGTCGCATAACGGAGTAAAACCATTCAAGTGTACAGAATGTAACAAATCTTTTACTCAGTATACTGGGCTGTCCAGACATTTAGTTCTTCACAAGGGAAGTAGGGATTTTGAATGCAAGAAATGTGGCAAATCATTTGCGAGACTGTTTGTTTTAAATCGACACATGTTGACCCATACAGATGATAAACCCTATAAATGTTTTGTTTGCAGTAAGTCTTTTATTCGAGCCAGTCAGTTGTCTATTCATATGAACTCTCATCAGAAAAAAGGTTCAAATAGTTCAGTGGGGTAGCAGTTGATGAAGCCTAAGTCATGTATTGGCACTATTTGCATGATGGCATCATTTGACTACAACTACCAGAATCCCTTGCACACTTTTTTTTGTTCAGTCAATTGGCAACAATAAACTTACTATTCTCCCATCATGGAAATGTCCTGTCTTTTCTCAATTGATCAAGAATGCTGTACTGAGTCTGCATGAGTTAACCATACTTATGCTTCTGTTACAAGAGTTACTGTGGCAAGTGCAATAGTTGAGGTCCATTAGAATAAAAGTGCAGTGAAGGTCACTGCAGGGGGTTGGGGGTTGGACTACTGTAGGGAGTCTACCTCCTTTTATATACAGGCCTCTGACACCATTTTGCACTGCATGGGCAAAAACAATGCTTAATTGTAGGAGTGGTTTTATTCAGACCGTGAAATAGTAGACTAAGAAGTTAGAAGATCTCATTTCAATTCTTTAATTTCTTTTTTTTTTTACTATTTGAGAGTTATACACTAACTTCTAGGAACTGTTTCACAGCCTGAAAAATATCATTCTAAATAAAATCTATGCTCAAGACATGTTTTTTACAGCTCTTTCTTTAACATTGACCCAGTCCAGCTCTTCTCAGTGTCCTGTACAGGATGTTGTGTCTCTGTAAGACCACCATGTAATACTGCCAACCAAAACGAATTCTATCTAAAACAAGTTGCAATTCAGCTGATGAATGATTTGCATGAAACAGGAATTAAGGTCAATTCACCACTTCGGTGCTTAAGCCATCACATGGTATAAATTTTATTGGATTGTGTTACAATCACAAAAATATTCGGACATTGTTCTCGGAATTTGGTATGAATTTACTGACTTTTACTGGCATTTGCATTGCTACGCGGCCACCCCAGACAAAAATTGCAACGTGCACTTTGCAATAGACTGCCGTCAATCAAACAAGTTGACGTCATTTACATGCATTTGGATCGGCTCATAATACTTGTAAACAATCAACCGAAGTTTTGGCGCCTTTTGAATCACACACGCGTGTAAATGACGTCAACATGTTTGATTGACAGCAGTCTATTGCAAAGTGCATGTCGCAATTTTTGTCTGGGGTGGCCGCGTAGCAATGCAAACGCCGGTAAACACTTTATTTACTTGATTTGTTAGCTTCCTAAATACAAGCAAAATATACTTTTTCTAACTTGATTAAAGCTTTTCTTACTGGTATTTAGAGAAACAGATAAACAAATCAAGTAAATAATTTGTTCAAAAGTCAGTACATTTAGACGGGAATTCAAGAACGATGTCTGACCTTCTTGGTGACCGTAACACAAACCAACACGATTTATAGCATGTCACAACTTAGCGACGAAGTGGTCAATTAAGTGATATCAAGCAATTAGGGTCTTATTTGCCTTTGTTAATGTTTCTATCATCATCACCACCACCATCATTACTGTCTATCATATAACAATTATTATCCTCATCATGACCATCATCATAACCAAATCTCCCATTTCACTGCTACACAAAGGTTGTTTTATGTAGTACTATAATAACGAGATTTAATTACGAGTTTCAAGAATCAACAGGTATTAATTATGGGTATTACTTTTAATAATTATCTCCACATAATGCTTTACATTGGCTATTTCTATACAGCTCAAAGAATCTTTTGGAATAATAGAGAATAGTCATTGTCACGAGGTTAAAGTATTTAATTATTAAGAATACATTTGTACCAGTGTCATGATACTAAAGCCGTTGAATTTCTGTGCATATGATAATCACAATGAAAATTAGCCTGCATAGCAGCCCAGGGGGGAGGGGGGATAGGGGAGGGGGCAAGCCTTCCCTCTACAGCTCCCCGACCCTCCTGCTAGACAGGCTAAATGAAAATCTATAATTTAAAACTGACACAAGTTTTCAAAGTGCAAATTATTCACAACTATAATCATAGAAATCAAATGAAAAATTAACTAATATTAATTAAATGAAAATAGATCAGGAATATAATGTGGGTAGGCAATCTGCCAGCAGATCTTCCTTCAGCATTTTTTACCACTGTTTCATCACTACACGCTGATTGAGGCAACAGTTGTGACAGGAAAATCAGGTAATAGGCTACAGTTAATCAAATACATTTTACTGGTACCTTTACAAATGCTGATTGATGAAAGTAAGATTGCCCAACTTTCCTGTCAAGACTATGTCCCGATGAGCAAGTAGCAATGAACGTAGTGGTGTAAGAGTATATATGGATGAAAAAGGTTTCGGTCATTTCTAGAAATATGAGAGGTGCTGAATTCTATTTTGATATCAAAAACGAAAATGGTGCTTACAAAATCAGTATGTTTTCACAAATTAGTATTTTTTCACAAATCCATGCTATATGCCTTTTAAAATGTTCCCAGGTATATCTAGGCTTTGTGGTATCATTTTTAATGCAATTCTGATACCATACCAAAAAGCTATGGCGTTTTTTTAATCATGATTTTGATATCAAAATCGAACTTAGCAAATGTCCTACTTTTACAAATGTCAACAACAAAAAATTTCATGTAATATACCCTTTAAGAATAAAGTTCTTAGTCTACTACTGCTAAAACAGCCAGGCCTTGACCTCAAGACCTGTGGCACTGAGAACAGACTACATTATTGAATTATATGCTCATAGCTGGCTAGTGTTGGATCAAGAAAGACCTTTTTGATGAGGGGGATGGGGTTGGGAATATTTAAGAAAAAAATTTTTGCAGGAGATGAAAAGACAATTAAAAAAGACACCTAAAATTATGTTTAGACAAAAAAAGACAGAATTGATCAAGGTCTCTGTCCTTCCTTCCCCTAATCCCCTCTCCAAAAAAGGTCATTCCCTTTTACCCTTGACTGGGCTAAACTAGACCAGCTAACTAGTAATCTACATGCTGAAGGATTCTGCATAAAGCTTTTAGACACATTTCTAATAAGGTCTAGCCCACTTTTGATATATGCTTTGCTTGCCATGCACAAAGGTTTCCACGTAAGGCTTCGTGCATAATACTTGGTGATTTTTGGCGGGAGAAAAGAAGAGAGTCTTAATTTAGCACTGAAACTGTTGTGTGTGACAGGCAAAGGATATCTCAGAAGTGGGCTATTTGTAGAATAAAGTTATAATACTTTTTGAATAGATCTACCCTAGCCTAGAAAAAAATATACTTGAACAGTCTTGTATTAGGGCTTTTACCCTTGTTTTAGATGGCATAAGAAATTGTTCTAAAAGCTCAATAAAGGTTACTTATACTATTTCAATGTACAATTGTTAACCAGTTTTGAACTTTGTTGATAGTGTCCCTTTGAAAATGTTGACATGCTTATTAATTAATGTACCATTTAACTTGGGGGAAATTTATAAGACTTTGATTTAGTGTGATAACATGACTGTAACCATGTTGGATGGTAGGAACAATACAATCATTTTACATGATTATTCATCATATTTATAGACCTTTCCTGAATTTGTCCGAGTAACAAGAAAGGACTTGATGTGTTCATACATTTTATACTGTATTTATCAAGTTCCTCAGAACAAAGGGATTCTATATTCTGTCCTCTAACATGGATGTGATGTTCATGCAAAACTTCTCAACATGTATGTTATGATGGTCTGTTTAAAATAGGCAGTAGTCAAGCTACATCGAGTCTAACCATCAAAAAGGAAACAGAACATCATTTTCAGCAGCAAAAAATTGGTGTATAATTACCCTTTTGTCTCGACCATCCAACAAGCTTCTGTAAATTTCCAACTCTTAATTTTCCAATATCTCATTTTTTGTTCTGTTTGTTATTCGTAAGACTGTAGTCTTGAGATGATCATTAAGTCTTAATGAGATTAAACTGCTAACTTGTGCTATCGACCTTGAATCCCTGGCCATTTAGAATAGAACAAGATCTTGAAAGGAATTATTGAAGAGACTAAACTTTATAAGTATAGTTTTTCTAAAATGGACCATTAACACTGTTTCCATTCCTACACTCTGATGAGGAGTAAATTCGCAACAGCACAACTGTCAATCAAATTGGTAGAGTAAAAGGTACATGGGAAAGTACACTGCAAATTTATTTGATTATCAGCAGTCTATTAGCAATAATCTGTTGTGAATTTTGCCTCAATCCACATCAGAATAGTAGGTTTAATTGACACTATCCTTCATCCCTCATTTGTGGAAAAGTTAATGCAGTAGCAGATCACAGACTTATTAAAATTTCTTTTTGTTCTTGCAGTAAATAATTTCCCCAATTACTTCTCTGGTGGACTAGCACACAGCAATTTTGAGAAAAATTAGTATAAACAAACTCATGGAATCTTTATCACAACTTAGTTCTGATTGGCTACATCACTATCGCGGGCAAATTATGCTAAAAATGATGACCATTGGACAATGTTCAAACAGAATTGGAAGTTGTCCAGTCAAAACTTTGCCTTTGCTGGTAGTTTTTGACCAGGAACGTTGAGCCAGAAACGAGGTATGAAAGAGTTATTTAATCCTGACCAGCGACTGACCAGCCGTTATTCTTAGCACTGGTAGTTATTACTTCATAAATCATGAGTAGAGATGGAATTAAACAAATCAAAGTACTGCCGATGATTGCAATGTCTTTTGTTATTTTATAAATTATACTCTCGAACTTGTTTGCTTATACTAAAACAATGGGTTATTTGGATGCCTCCATGGTCTACAGTTCAAGTATTTATGGCTTGTGGTCCAAGTCAGGCTACTGGTATTAGAATATCTATTGTTGCAAATGCCTCCCAAGAGGAATGACTGCAACAGTAATGTTGCGATGCAATTTTAAGGTGTACAAAAATTGAAATATTTTCTCAGTGAAACATAAAAAATACAAGAGGGTGAATCTGTTAGAGAGCTATATATATTTTTATATATTTGCAAACTTGGACTGGAATTTGTTCGTTATATCTGACAGGATAATCACAACATTGCCTAAACAGACAACACGATTATTTATCAATAACAATTATTCGCCTAAGGAGAAGTAATTATTAGTGAATATTTACCGAGCCGCAAGTCTTTGAACAGCGAGGTAAATATCTACCATAAACACTGAGCCTGACGGGAATAATCGTCCTAGTATAATTTCAGACTTGAATTTCAGAGGAAAGATGAAATTCAGGGTTAAAAAACGTTTCTGTATCACTTCCACTCTGGCAAACTTAGGGAAACCTCAAAATCACTGCTCAAGCACTAACTATCATCTCAGAATCACTGGTCACTCAACCAATCACAGCGTGCGAAACTCTACATTTAAGTCTAAAATTATACTAATTAATATACAAATATACTAAACATTTTCAATGTACCCTCTAAATGGAATTTTTTTAGAACAAAAAGAATGCCTCTTGTTCTATACACATTGCTATAAAAGAAGAATCCACAATTGCTTACAATTTCCTAGACACGTTCACGGGATTAAGTTGCGCTGCTGTACTTTTAGTGTCCGTGCTTCCCTTTAAAGTTTCCATTTTTTGTTATGAAGTTGGATTCTTGTGGTATTAAACTAGGTGTTTTAATCATGATTTGTAGTTATTGTTGAGCCATGTCAAGCCTTCATAGAGGCCATCACCTGTAGTTGCACATGAAGGTTGAACATACCACTTTCTATCTCTGTATTTCGAAAGGTTAAATCTTTCCTCAATTTGATTAGGCTTGAGTGCTGGAATAGATAACCAAAAGCATTAATACATAATACCACAAACATACAATGGACTACTTTAATGATACGGCGGCCATCTTGCCAGGGGGCAAAACAAAACAAAGATGATGGAATATACACCTACTTGCAAGAAGGTTGTCATACAAGAATAGAACATTAGCAATTTAGTGAGAAAGGAATACATTAAAAGACAAAAGAAAAAGTTCAGCTTCAGTGATTTTCTTTTGTTTTTTAATATAATTCCTATCCCACTAAATCACTAATGTTCTATTTTCGTATGACAACGTACTTGCAAGTAGGTGTACATAGAATTTTGTGCATTTGTCTTTTTTTTATGAGTAAAGGTGATCGCTGTCCTACATTAATTCATCTTTTGTTGTATTCTCTTGTGGAGAACTGGCTCTCTGAACACCTATAATGCCTTGTAATCTAAGATGGCAACTGTATCATCAAAGTAGTCCACCATCAACAGATACATGCAGACATACAGACATTCAGGCATACAGACATTCAGACACTCAGATTAAATAAAAGAGAAAGACAGACAGACAGACAGACAGACAGACATTTAGATAATAACAAGAGAAAGTAAGACAAACAGACAGAACAATAGACAAAAACACAGAGATTAATGTAGACAAACAACCAGACAAACAGACAAACAACCAAAATGAAATACAGGAATATGTGTAAAGAGCCTGACAATAAGAAGCAAAAATAAAATGAATGAAGAAAGATAGACAGGCAAAGAGAGACAGACAGACAGACAGAGATCAATGCTGAAAGACACCCAGACAGTGATGTACAACTGTACAGACTGCATTAATTTCTTTTCTGAAACGCCAAGAAAGGAATAAACAAATGAAATTTAATACTTTTACACAAGTGAATATAATGACGTCTTATGCTCATTTGTCAATTTCTGCTTGCAGAGATAGATAGAATTTGAACAAAAGAAAGTTCTCTCTCTCCATTATTTATTAAATTCACTTGGAGATACTAAAATAGTTATTTGCGGCAGGCTCAGTGAATATCGGGGATCATTATATACCAAGTGTCAAAGTTCAATTTTCCTCAATTTCTATTGGTCGAGATTGTGTCACGTGAACGTTAAGAAATTTGACTGTTTCCTGGCGACCATTCGGAAATCAGAAAGCAACACATTTGAGCGCGCCTTTGACACGTCATATTTTCTTTGTAAAGAAGTGCATATTTATTAAGTTGTAGGTTTGCATAAAAACATAATAACATTAAAAATATTATTCATTTCTCCATTTTTGTTTTGTTCTCTTTGACACTTGGTAATAAAGCACTTATTTATTGGGACCTCGGGAGAGCAGTATGTTTTGTGGTCCCTCAATTGCTGGTCTCGGGACCACAAAACATACTATTTCCCTTGGTCACAGTAAATAAGTGTTAAATATTTACCTTGAAACTCAAAGACTCGTCTCTCGGTAAATATTCACCGATATTCACTTTTCCTTCGGCAAATATTTGTTAAATATCCAACACAAAACTCACCATCAGGTAAATCCATTTTGTTAGCAAATACTAATATAATACAATCTTTCATTTCCCTGTCATTAATGATCTTGTGTAGTTCGTCTTTAGCTTCGTCAATCCTATCATGATCTGCAGAATCTACTACAAAAATTAGCCCTTGTGTACCAGTGTAGTAGTGCCGCCACAAGGGCCGAATCTTGTCTTGACCTCCTACGTCCTATTATGATTGATATAAAAATTTGTTTTAGCTCAATTCACCTTTTTGGTGCTAGCTTGGATTGTGTTACAGTCACCAAAAAGTTCGGAAAAGTTCTCGGATTTCCATACAAATTCACTGACTTTAAAGAGAAAATTTAGGTAGATTTCTTTAGTTAGCTCTCTTAACAGCAGTAAGAGAAGCTTCAATCAAGCTAGAAAAATGATCATTTACTTGTATTTAGAGAACTAACTAAACATTAACCAAGTCAATAGTTCATTTAGAGTCAGTACATTTGTACGGAAATTCGAGAACAATGTCTGAACTTTTTGGTGACCATAACACAATCTAAAACAATTTATACCCCGTGCCGGCTAGTGCCGAAAAGGTGAATTGGAAAATAAACTACAGGTAGTGACTGTACTATAACAGTAACGCCTCTTTTCCATTCCCCAACTCTGTGTCATGTTATTCTAATTCGATCATGGAACTAGGGCAACAGGTTTGGTAGCCACATGCTATTACTACAGTTTTCGATGGAACACGCTGATTAAGAAAACATTTGCAACAAGGAAATGGGCAAAAGACTACCTCAATGAAAAAAAATTGTTTGGTACCTTAATGCAGAATACTCTGATTAAAAGCAGCATACTCTGATTGACATAAAGCAGTTTTCGTATGACTGTGAAAAGCTCAGTGCCATAAGCATGACATGCCTTGCCTGTGATACTTTCTAGAATTTTAATTGGCTGATTTTTTCATGTGCAATATGATTGGTCTAAAAGTGCAGTGATCTTGGCGTGACCGTATCCACACTGTGTTCATGCCATGTTCCGGGTATTTGATTGGATTAAGAGTAAATTCTCGTGCAATGTGATTGGTCTGGCAAATCCCTTGCCGTGTCACGACCGTGTTCTTGCCGTGAACTTTTCACAGTCATACAAAAACTGCTCTAGCTATGAAAACTGTGTCAATTGCTACCCTCATAAAACGAAAACCATTTATTTTTACTTATCTATTCCAGTTACCTTATTATCATTTTTGTATTTAACACACTTACCCAGTCCCAACTGCTAACGACTAGTAATTATCAGTTTAACACATCATTACTGTCTTTCCACTTACCCAAACATTAAACTTTATCTTTTTGTAAGTGACTGTTTCAACATTGAATCCCACAGTAGGAATAGTAGTGACCGACTGTCCCAATTTTAACTTGTACAGTATAGCTTAGCATGAATTAAGGGGTTCTACAATCATTATTTTGATGATCTAGTAAGCTTGACATTTGAACTTAAATGTATAAAATGTTACATTAAAGAGGCTTTGCACCATCACATGATGGAAGCCATGACAATAGGCACACTAATAGAGTGGTTCTCCCCTGGGAAAATGTATTCTTTCTCAAATGTGTAAATCAAAATAGACCAGATGCAATTATTCCTGCTTCTTGTAATGGCTGCCATCACTTGATGGTGCAAAGAGCTATTTTATGACAAAAGAAAGTGTAGCTGAAGTATATATTTCTCATGTATACTGTACTCTTTCCTTACTTTTTGTTAACTTGAGTACATGTAGCTTCAATTACCTTAAAACGATTAGGTAGTAAAGGGAACACTATTGCTTTTCATCTAAAGGGTACACTGCAGGGCTTTCAGAATAAACTGGCAGCCATCGGAGCTTGGGGGTTACTTCTAAGTTAACCGTCAGTTACTTTGTCATTTCTACAAGAATTTTAGGATCCCTCCTTCTATCAGATCACAGCCAGCTATTTCACAGTTATGACCACCTACTTCAAAACATTCTGAAAGCCTTGCATTGTAGTTTTCCTAGGAAACCAACCGAAGAGTGTTTCCTAGTGTAATGGAAAAATTCACCTAGATTTGTTGCTTCACAATCAGCAATACCAACTTTATATTTTCAAAATGCCTTGCTTACTACATATGATTTTTTAAAGGATACTTGTCTTTCCTGCAGCATCAAGTCCTAACATTAATATCCTCATCTCCTTGTTGCGGAAAATCTTTCCAAGGATGCTCCCCATCTTGACTCCTTGTAAGCCTAAAAGGTAATTAGCTGAAATAGAAAAAAATATTTATAACTTAGTACAACAATTGAAATAAAATGTTGTAAACCTTGTCTCTATGGACAGTTATGTACTCTTTAAAATAAATATTCTGATTTTTTGAAGGAAAAAATTATGTAATTATAGACCAATCTCTTTATTAGATCTTGTGTCATTCCTTTGAGTATAATTTCTTTGCTTACTAGTAATGCTTGAGTAGAGGAATTATCATGGATGACAAACAAATAACCTTATTCTCATTGTTCTAAATGGTTTTAAATGGGGGACATGAAGTAAAATTTGATTGGATCTATTAAATAAGTTAATGCATAGCTACCAAACATTTTTTTTCATTTATTTTCAACACAAAATAAAATAAAAGTCTAAAATATTGAGAAACTATTCTTTTCTCTTGACTTAATGAGAAATATCTTATGAACCATTTCACTTTCTATGGCTAATTTTGGCAATATCAAATTATTTATATTTATATTCAAAAGTACAATTTTATAGTTCAAAACTTTTGTACTATTTAACACCTGTTGTTCAATGCATTCTTGTGAACCCTATTGTACCAGTTCTTCTTAGGGGTCCGACCCTTTGTGTGTCACCAATGGAAACAAAAAAACTCAAGAACTGCTAACTGGATACAAAGATCCAGTTTAAATTTATATCATGGTATAGAAAACCCAGAAACCTGGGTTTGGCACTAACTGAGAACCCATAAACAGCTTGTATAAAGATAATGTATATGAATATATCTATTCGTAATCATATATACATATATATATACATTCCAGACAAATCTACTAAAGCCACTGAATTGGTTATTTTGTGGTATCTACGAGGTAACGGAATGTTAAGGAATATTTAGGCCAATTTTACAGAAAAAAATACCATGTACAAAAAAATTTAAATGTCAGATTTCCAAAGAAAAGGTGAGAAACATGGTAATCTCTGTAAAGACACAATGATGGAGTTTCTGAAACAAACATTGACAAAACCAAATGTAAACAAATAACTTCAATAATAATCTCTAATTTAAACAGTAATATGGGGAATTGTTATATGCTAAAAAGAAACCATTTGAAGTGACAATTTGATATTACAATTCAAAAAAAAATTCTATTTGGTGAGTAGTGTTTATGGTTAATGAATCTTAAAACAGCCTGATTCAGGATATGAAAACGTTACAGAGGACTGCCAAAAATATTATTAGAAGTTTTAAAAAAATGACAAGGTTTACTTAGCACTAATTTTAAGGAGGGGGGAGGATGTTTAAAAAAATTTCAAACCCTATGGGTTTTATATCTGCAACGAGATTAGAAAGATGGTATTTTAGCTTCTAGAATTAACAATGTTAACAATGTCGCCGGTCAAAGCCATGCATCAAAACACTCAAAGATTTCGCTAACCAAGCTCATAGTTGAAGCTAAACTTTTCATTTTTGAGATGTTATATCTAAGTATTAGTCAAAGGGGACTATAACTGGTATAAGAAGCGTTGGGTTGTCGAGATGGGGCTGATAAACGTCGGGATGTGAAGTCTTGGTTGCATTAGACAACAACATGGTCAATATGACGCGCGCAGAACAATTTCTTTATCGTTTACGAAAGCATTTCGAGTGTTTCACTTTCACCCAACTTTTAACTACTAAACATAGACCACAGTTCTTAGAATATTTCATGATGTTATACGGTGTCAAAGGAAACGCTTGAATAGCAAACGAATCATACCTACACACAGTTGAAGAGTTGAGCCCTAGAGAAGTTCGCTTGCCGAGCCCAAACTAACGCCCAGCAAAAGAAATCAGTATTCCAAGTCTTTAAATACAAATCCAACGTTCCCAAGGCGGAAAATAGTCCCTTCTTTAAATGTACTAGCGTTTAGTTTTGTCTTGTTAAGCTTGGGTGGTTAAATTTAGTCGCTTTTTCACCTTCAACTTCAAGACTTCGCTAGAGAACTTTTCCGCCATATTACACGCCTATCGTCGAAAGGCATTGTGGAGCTCGTTTAATTTTCGCTGGCTACTCGGAAATAGTTCGTATTTTCGATTTTCTACGAAGGTTAAACGGACACAGAACGACATCCGGAAAATATTCAGTTTTGAATGTTTTCCGCATCGCGTTACGATATTTGAAATTCTCTAGAATCCAAAGATTTATTGGTGCGTTACATAAACTGTGACTCATTAAAAACAGTGGGGAAAAAGTCTGGTTAATTTACTCTGAGTTGGATAGTATAAAGAAGGAATTTATGTTGAACATTATCAAATCAGTTGTACGTACTTCGGAAAAGAGGGGACATAAAATCAAAGTAACATAGAACGCAAAGAAAAAACTATTAACAAGTGCAAAAAATCGTTGACTCAGAGACTACGCTGGGGAAAAATTACTCGAAAATCTCATAATTCATATATTATTTTCATAAGAATTTCTAGTGAATGATAACGAAAAAATAAGAAGGAAATCAAGAAAAAGGTGTTAATATAACTCCAGTGAGACTTTAGATCTAAAAGGTATAATATAAGGGACCGTTAATTTTTTCTATCAGTGAGGGAGGGGGGGGGGGGGGGGGGCGGCGGTGTAATTTCAGCGTGAGCCCATACAAGAAAAACTAGGGCCCTATATTGCTGTTGTCATCTGGTGCCCTCTCATGTTCTATACCTGAATGGATTCTTCTACATGTGCCCCCCCCCCCCCCCCCCCCCTCTATAAGCCGGATTTTTTACATGCCCCAACATACCCCCAGATTCCCCCCCCCCTCCCCCCCCTTTCCCTGATAAAAAATGAACAGTCCCTAGCCTCCTCCGCAGGCAACTCTATAAACTCTCACATACTATATCTCACTAGCGAGCGGGCTTCCTTTCTCAGCGAAAGTTCAAGAAAAATAGAGGGGAAGGGTACACGGCTGACGTAGTAACGTTGTTCCGTGAGGTCCTGGTACTGAAGCGGCTTATTTTCAACGGCCACCATCATGGACTGACTGGCACGCCCATGAAGATTCTTACTACCATTATTCTTCCCTAATTTTCCCCGTCAAAACGAAACTAAAACCTTACAATTACACTCCAAATTGAACAACCAGCTATTGGTCTTGAGCTTTCCAGAAAATCCCGGCGTTTGGCCGGCGAAGGAAGAAAAGCTTGGAGCCAGAACAGAAGGTAAGGCTTGTGTCAGAAATACTGAAATCTAAATTAAATTTTACCAGCATTTGGCAGTGTAATGGGATCTTCTTAGGTGCCCTTAAAATCTTTCAAACCGGAAGGGGCATTTGTACTTGAGGTATGAGACCTTATTGTTTTGATCTTGGATCTGAATTTCGATATTTCTTTACCAGATCGGTATGAGAGGCACTACATTGTACATATTTCATAATCGTAAAATTGACTCAAATATGACTGAAATTTTCAAGATATTTCTCCTCATAGTATCCCGATCGTTTTGTGGATAATTGTCAAGTAACTTCAAAGTCTGATTCTTCCTATCGTGAAGTTTATTGGGATTTAAAGACATTTAATTTTTATATTTCGCGAAGTCCACTTTTCTACACTATTTCCAGGTTCCTTTGGATTCAATTCAGCTGTTTCCTTTTACTTGTTTACTAATCAAATCCCTCCAAAACTTTTAATAAAATAAATTTCTTTGTACAGAATTTAATGTAGCTGCAAATCAGAAATAATCGTTCTCTTTCAAGCTTTTATATTATGTCTTTTTTGTTTACAAATAGTAAGTATTTTATTTTATTTACTTATAGTTGTTTGCTTGACTAAACATCGACCACCGATTTCGCTCGAACATTGAATTTTTAACTCAGGAAGAAATGAAGCTTTTTGTCGAGATTTTTATTTTGCAATTTAAAAGTACAAAATGATATATAACGCGTTGCAATTTAGGTGTTGACACAATCAGATGTTTCCGGAAGTACAATGTTCAACTTGAAAATATCATATTTGCAATCGAAAAAATATCCTTGCAATGCTTGTCTGATTTCTATTGTCTGTAGTTACTTGAATTCAAACGCTAAAATAAGTAAATTCCTCAGTAAATCATATATGATTTTCTTTCCTTTTATTTTCAATCCTAGTTTAATGTTCTAAAGTAATTATGTTTGTGAACTTTTTAATGTAAATGTTAATAAATTTATTCTGTACTCCTTTTGCTGGTAATTTATAACTTTAGTAGTATATATTTTGAAAGATCATAGGTAGATTAAAGGATTATATTATAAAGTTACTGTCAATTAATGCTGAGACTGTTTGAAATAGGAATCCTTAATGCTAGAATAATGCCCAAAAATAGATCATGATTTTCTAATAGAATTTAAAAAAAGATGATTCAGAATTAAGAGAGTCCAAAGGAAATACCATACATTCTGCCAGTATGATGTCATTGATTTGTTCATTCAAATCTCATCCATTTATTCATTTATTTTCATCTCAGAGCTCTACTAAATGCAAATACCTGTAGTTCTGGAACATGTGAAGTTTAAACTGCAACCACAGCATTAATATTTATCTCGTGAATCCAATTTCATGTGTTAATCTTCACTCTTAATTAAATCTATATATATTTCTCTCCATACATATCCAATTCTATCGATATATGATTGCTTTATCCTAGGATTTCTTTATAATTATTGACCTTGCTCAAATGATTTTTTAAATGTCTGAAGTCCTTAAATGTGTTGCTGTCATAAATGATTTTTCAGCATACCTTAACCTATACCTGAGTCTGTCATATATTCCTATACCCTATGACTTTACTGAGTCCTGAAACAACCTTTTCCTGGCTTATCTAAGTCAGGGCATATCTAAACTATATATTGTACCCTCAAACAACCTTTGGGCTGATCTAATTCAGGGAATAGCTAATTCCGAGATCGATATACAATGAAATAACCTCATGGGACAGATCTACAAGTTAGAGCATGGCTTATACTCACAGACTGAACCCTGGAACAAACTTTGGGCTGATTTAATTCACATTATGGCTAACTTATATACCCTATTCACACCTAAACGTGTTTAGTTAAACTATGTTATCATTAGGAAAAATATTGAGAAACTAGAAACCTACAAATATGTAATGAAACTTTCTAAAATATTGTCAGAGCAAGACAAAGGATAGTTTACATGCATTATTTCACCAAAGAGTGTGCAGTGTTCATAGATAGTTTTCCAAACCTGTTTAGTTAAACCACTTTAAAACATGTTTAACCCTTGGTGTGAATGGGGTAATAGATTGAATGAAAAGTCTCATTATTCTCAACATTGTAAATTAATTGGCAAATAATTACTGAGTATCGATCAACTGAACATTGAAACTCCTGTATCTCATGTCAGGCCTTAAGTGAGAAGTATTCGATTTATTTGCTTGTTAGCTTATAGAACATCGAATTAAAACATTACTTAATAGTGTTTTTGTTCAATTTAATTGTCTGTTGATAAAATAAAATAATTCAATTAACTTGTGTAAATATATAAATTATCCTTTTAAGATATGGCATGTCATGGTTGGCAAATTCGAAACATAATCTTGCACTTGGTTTAATCTTAATTCATTCGAGGGATTAATAACACCTGTTAATTATTAGTATATTATTAAAGATCTTGTGGTGTACAAATGTACCACAAAAATTACTGATTGGATGTAAGTCCAATAGCAAGTAGAGATAGCCTTCAGGCTAATAGATTCATCTAGAAGTTCATGTGTACTCAAAATAGATTCACATTAGATTGTATTCCAAGTTGCATTGAGGCTTTATCAAAACAAAGTGTCTTGTTGTTAAAAAAACTTTTCTGGGGGCTAACTAGAGAACATCCCAGTTAACTTAGCCCTCAGGCTCAATGCTTTTAAATTAAAAGCAATGAGCCTGATATACTCCTACTTGCAAGAACGTTGTCATACGATATTAGAACACTAGGAATTTAGTGAGAAAGGAATACATTAAAAGACAAAAGAAAAAGTTCAGCTTCAGTGATCTTCTTTTGTTTTTTAATATATAATTCCTATCCCACTAAATCACTAATGTTCTATTTTTCGAATGACAGCGTTCTTGCAAGTAGGTGTATACAAATACTAAAAACCCTCATTTACTGTACTACTAGCAAAAGTTGTAAACTTTCAACTACATGAGAGAAATAAAAATCTATCTATCTATCTCTGAAACTATACATACATGGCTGTCTGCTTCTTACACAAAAGTAATACAATTAACACTTCTGATATTTTCAATCAGTGTTTAGAATGAACCATTTCTTGACTAAAAAAAATTGTCATTTTTTTAGGTATCTGAAATAAAGCTCCACCATGGGGAAGCTGTTATCAAAGATATTCGGAAACAAAGAAATGAGAATACTTATGCTTGGTTTAGATGCTGCAGGAAAAACCAGTATCCTTGACATATAATATGACTTTTGATTGCCAGGTCTTTATATTGACTAACAGGCAGCTTTCAATCTTATATCAATAGGCATTTTCTTAATATTTGACAAATAAGATGCCTTCGATTCTGGTCTAGATTGGGTAAAAATAGCACCATTAAGACACGATGATCAAAATATGTTTGTACAACCCAAAATGCAAGTTAGACATGGTGAATTCTGGTGCATTCTGGTCTAGACTGGATACGAAAGCCCCAACTGACGTCTAGTAAGGATGCAAATTTGGTGTCATTTTTGTAAGACTAGCACTTTAAGGATCCCTTCTGTATGCAGTAGTGTCTGTCCCGGTAACGTCTTAAATGTTTCCTTATCCAGGACTGTCACTGTCATAAGAATCCTTGACTTGTTATCAGCTATACTTTACAAGATGAAATTAGGGCAGTCTGTCACCACTATACCAACAGTAGGATTTAATGTAGAAACAGTAACTTTTCAAAAAGTCAAATTTAATGTCTGGGTAAGTATGAAGAAAAAAATTATGAATACCATAATTTATCTGATTAAATATTGTTTCTTAGACATTATCTGAGACTGTGAAGGAGGGAGGGGGTACTGTTTATCTACTTTTTGTTAATATCCACAGAATATTCAAGTCTCAACCTCCACTGTTAGTCGCCTCATACAAGTCATTTACTAGTTTTCTATGACATTTTGAATCTAAGCCCCTCCATGTTTTAGGCTGCTTCGAAGTCCCTGAGTACGTGGGTATAGCACTTGGTCAGCCAATGATCCAATAATTGACAGCTGAATGAACTAAATTGCTGATTCTGTGTTTTAGTAACATCTATCTATTGTACATATTTTTTTTTTACTCCTGTGTCATGCCAATAAACAAAGATATAATACTCAAGCAAATGGCTCGACAGCTTAATACATCTATTACAATAATGGAAACCTTCATATACTATACTAGTTAATTAGTGGTCAACCTCTGTTGAATGACCATTTAAAATTCACTTGGGGGTACGTAGTTGCTAAATAGAGGTTCCACTGTATTTCATTTTTCTAACTATTTTTGAACAACATTTTTTAGGATGTTGGAGGGCAGGACAAGATCAGACCGTTATGGCGGCATTACTTTGCAGGCACTCAAGGACTTATCTTTGTTGTTGATTGTGCGGACAGGGATAGAATTGATGAAGCTAAAAATGAACTTAATAGAATTATCAGTGATAAGGAAATGAAGGATGCAATCATTCTTGTCTTTGCTAACAAGCAAGATTTACCAGATGGTGAGTTTAGCTGGATTCTCATTTTATTTTTAATACTATAGAAATCACTCAACTGTTGGTAGCACTAAAATGACAGTTAATTGCATTTTGAATTTCTGTTAACTTATGCAGCCATTTGAAAAGCTGCAAATAGTCACATGACATTCAAATCATCAGAAAGTGGGAAATTAACGTTACGTTTTAAAGCAAATTCAAAACTCAGGGAAAAAATCGAATTTCATCATGCAGCTCGCAACTACCGAGATCACAGAATATCAAAAACGACATGAAATTTCAAATACCAAGTTTGCAGAATATCGAGACCACAGTAAGTTTCAAATTTCTTTAAATCCACAGCTATGAAACCACATGAAGTCCAAGAAAGACTTGGCTTAACAAAAATAAGAGACAGAAACTGGTATGTGCAGCCAGCTTGTGCAACAAGAGGTGATGGACTATATGATGGATTAAGCTGGCTGAGCAACAACCACAAGCCTTGATAGTCCTTTATTAGACCCTTTGCATGTGACATCACATCAGCTCAATAGACCCTTTTCGAGTTCCAAATAACCGCTGTGTTCCTTGATTACTGACTCATTTACTCAAGCTTAGCCTCGCATCAGTGTCTAAATATTCACAAATACCAATGGTAAAGTAAAGAATGCACAACTACAACAATACAAACACTTTGAAATTCGACCGACCTCGACTGAGACACGTGAATGTTCTACACAAAATCTAGGTTAAGCCTGAGTAAGTGAGTCTGTAATCAAGGAACACAGCAGTAATTTGGAACTCCAAAAAGGGTCTATTTAGAGGACAAAAATAAAGAATTTTAATCTCCAGAGAATATTGGAAACCTATTGTTAAGTCCTCCAAATTGAGCTGCATTCCGACGTGCTGTAAGAGGCTTATGATGCCAACCACACCCATTTACAGCCACGCTATTACTAAGGCACTAGACTTAAAACTTGCAATGTTAGCAAGTATCAGAGATACATCACGAGAATTCATTTCAATGTTTTAAAATGTACTATCTGCATTACTAAGGTATTGTACAAGTGGGAAACACATGGTACTGCAGGCGAATGGGCCGGAAGTCTCATTCTTTCTCATTCTTCATTTTTATTTGCTATTGGGCCATTCCATTATATTTTTTGTAACCTGTCTGATCCACCTTTCCTTCAATTAAGATTTCAAGTAGAAACATAGAAGTTCTTGAGGGCATATGGAAATAAAAAATACAATTGTAGTGGAAGTTTGGGGGAGGAGTCAGCAGAAAAAGTGGGCACACTTAACCAGGGTGGAATGGGGAGGGGGGTTGGATAAGGGGTGCACAAATATAATGAAATAGCCCAGTACTTCACCCAGGTGCCTAGATAATTTGTGCTAGCTACAAGTCAAGTTTTGGCTTCTGTCAGTCTAAGCTTTAATGTTTAAGGTAGTAAGAAAGTAATTATCTTGATTGATTGAAACCTGAAATAGCTGTCTGGTGCAATAATGACAGAATTGGCTGATAATAGGATATTTTCATGATGGTGTCATTTGACTACCACTACCAAATTTCCTTTCTTATTTAGATTTTTATTTTCTCATGAGAATAGTAAGACAAGTGGTAATTAAGTGGACAAAAAAAGTGTGCAAGGGATTCTTTTAGTTGTAGTTAATGACTCCGCTAAATGCAAGTGTCCTATTGGTCCAAAATGAAATGCAGAGTTGTGAATGATTGTAGATATCATATGTTTTCCACTTGTGTGACCTTGGCTGAATGCTAGGTACTGGTACATGTAATTCTTCATAAATTTTAAGAATATACTAAGTATACTTGGGACAATTAATTTATGACAGTATGATTTCATTAATTGTGAATAGTTTTAAGATATAACTAATTTAATTAACTAATTTAGTAGGGAGGGTATAGTTACATAAACATAGATTTTTTTAGGTTTTTAAATAAAGATTTGAGGCCCTGCTATACTTGTTAAAATTTTTAGCTGAAACTTGTACACAACAGCGGCAGTTGCAACACAAGTTTTATGAGGTTGTTTCATGGTGCAAGTGTATCCTGAAACTTGTTTGCGGCACAGTTTTCAAAATTGTGCTGTGTGAGCCCCCTTTAAAACTTTTCTCACAAGTGTTAGCTAAAAGTTGAAATTTAACAGGACTTTTAGAATTTGATGCTATCAATATAGTCAAGAGGGGTTTCACATGGCCTGGCATATTAGAGCAGGAATAACACATTGTTTTGCATTTTATTTTCAAAAAAGAAATGTAGTTATTGTTTTGCCTTATGACGTGGCTGCTGTGAAGCCCCTTGGATTTGCTTAGCTTAATGACGGCATATAAATCATAAGGCAGTGGGAGTTTTAGAATGCCTTTCCCTCCCAAAGATCATGCATTTAAGTAATTTATTGATAAGGCTTTTAAACACGTGAAAAAATTGTACAAGAAACTGTTCAAATGATAAGGTAAAAAATACAGCGTGTTTAAGAAGAATAATTTAATTTACTTTTTCTGATTGTTTAATGGGTAAAATGGCCAGGGGGGGGACTCGGGGAAAAAAGTACCAGGGATGCTCATCCTATCTCTTAGGGGTAAAAATTCGCGATTTGGTATCTTTTAGGGTGTTCAATGCGAATTTTTGAAAATCAGGGTGTCAGAAAAGGAGAGAAGCGCGCATCCATATGGCTTATCCTAGGTGCTTTTTATATAGAATTTAATGTTATTTGTTGTGGTATTTCTTAGGGGTTAAAAATCATTCAGCTAAGCCCTTTTTTAAAGACTACTGGTATCTTTTAGGGTTTTTTTTGAAAATTTCCAATGAGCATCCCTGGCACTTTTTTCCCCAGGGTAAAATGATGATGGATTGTTATATAATTGTTTTACTAAAAGGAATGATATAGTAATCTTGCTCCTGGCAGCTGTTTGCTTTCATTTCATTTCATTACTGTATAAAACTCTTTCTTACTTAAAATCAAATAGGTGTTTGTAGGTTGGGTTTAACTTCATTTGGTTAGATTCGTTTCACCGACCTTTAAATTTATTTTTATTTTAACGAGCTTTTGACCTACGCGGTCACCTTCAGGGTAACATATAAAACTCATTACAACCTTGTAAGATAAGCTTGTCATCAAAACAATCTTTTTTACTTGTATGATAGCTTATTTTTTTATATACATGTTGGTAACATTTGCTCATTTTCCTTTATTCATATACACCTGTTTCAAAAATGTTGTTGCTCAGCATTCAGAGCTTTTAGGTTTTCTTGGGTTAAAACAAGAAAAAGCACATTTTAACTCAAAGATCATGCTTCATATACCGGTACTAATCTAAAGGAAACTACATTGTTCAGCTTTGAATATATTACATTTTGCAACATTATACTTGGTCTCAGATTTCAGACCTCCGATCTCCAATGTTTTTTTAAAAAATAGGTGTATACATTTTTGAAAACACCCTTATTTCAGAGGCTCTGATGAGGTAATTCTTAACCATAATTTTAACCTTTTTTTTTTTTCCATACGAATACAGCTACCTAGCTATGACATTTCTCGATTGTTTGGAATATAATCAACCAATCAGAGGTGTAATTATGACACCTGTCAATCATTTGGAATATAAATGACCAATCAGAGGTGCAATTATCGACACCTGTCAATCATGTGATAATCTACCAATCAGCTAGGGGTGCAGCTTCATATTACAAATTTGCTTGTCTTAGATTACTTCATCATGACCTCTAGAACCAGCCTGCAGGATTAATTCTGAAAACACTTGTACTTTTGATTTAAAGACAAGGAGCATGCAATGATGACCTATTAAATTGGGTTAAATTATTTACGGAGTACATAATTATGTTTATGCTTGAACTGAACTTAGTCTGAACTAATTACATCCTTAATTATACAGCTTCTCATTAATCCCATATAGTTAATTGGACAGATCTTGTTGATATGGGATTAATTAGACAGCTTTATATTTAATAGGTTATGGGATTTCATGCTCCCCAATCAAGAAATAATTAGACTCAAAAAATTCCTATGACCACCAAATTGGACTTGGCCTATGGCCTCATCTAATTTTGTCAGTCCTCGGAATTTTCCTCATCCAATTATATGGAGTCCTATAACATATACTAAGCACACATTTTACCTTTACCATTTTGTGGTTTGATTTCATCACTGTTACCAGTTATTTAATTGCAGCTGAACAGTTGGTTTGTTAAATGTTTTTTTGTTTGTTGTTGTTTTTTAATTAGTAATACCATGCAAATAAATACATTTGCCTTGTTTTACTTTTAGAATTTAGTAGTTGATTTTTCAGAGGGAACAACAGAGAGTGCAGTTGGAAAGACCTTAAAGCACGGGAGATCTGCTAGAGAACCATCCAAAAAACTCTGCTCAGATGCGAGCTCCAGAAGGGGGGGGGGGGGGGGTAAGGGTACTACCACCCCAACTTGGGTAGGGGTGTGCCGCCAGAACCTCAAAACCCTGACCCTATCCCAGACCTAAAATTCTGATTTTACAGACCCTATCCCAGACTAAAACTAAGAATTATACACCCTATCACAGACTAAAAGACGGAAAATATCGTTTTACAACAATTGCAATCAATATTTACTAGCATTTTTATTGTTTTTGAGTCGGTAGAAAGCGTAGCCTATTTGCCAGACAAAAACGACCAAATCGTTAACCCTATCCCAGACTAAAATGATACCCTATCCCAGACAAAATGTCAAAAAATGATACCCTACCCCAGACCCAAAAGCCGAAAAACCATACCCTATAGGGCGGCACATACCTTATAGCAAATATAGGGGAGTAACCCCCCGGGATGCGAGCTCCAAATGAAAAGTTTCAACCAATATTTGGAGCTCTGCCTACCTGCGCATGTATTTAGGTTTTCTCATATGGTGCAGGATAGAAGAGGATGACGGCAGATTTGGATGGGGAGTTTAGACCATCCACAGCCATATTGTTAGACACAGCCCTACCCTCCTGGGGGGGGGGGGGGTGTAAAAGATGCTAGTTAGCAGTATTGCGGCTGGAAAATTCTTGTTGAACATTATTCCCCTATCAAATACGGTGAAGAACATTCGGTTTTGAAGTTGAAATCAAGTAGGAAAAGAAATTTTCAATCTTCCTGTTGTGTTTACATACATTCCCTTATAAGAGCCTTTCGATTACTAAGAGCGCATTCATCGGAGAACATCTTTGATTTGTCAGGCTGTACATTAGCTGCGAGCTCCCAATAAAAAGTTTAAACTACTTTGGAACTTTCTCATATCGTGCAAGATGCAAGAGGATGACGACATCCACAGCCAATTTCAAAGAGGAAATTTCCAGCTGCAAACTAGTACTGGCTACCATGTGCCAGTAAAAAACTGTTAAAATAAGTCAGCATATCATGGTTGTTGCTGTTCCCCGTAGAATCAAATTAAAATACTCTACCCCTCCCTGGGATAGTTTAAAAAGTAACGATTCGCTTTAGTAAATTCCCCGCACCCTCCCCTCCCCCAATGATTCTGCTACCAGACATAACGTCTGAAAAATATTTACCAGCATGCATATGAGTCTTCAAACAAATATGGCGGACCGAAAAAGAGCTCACGAAGACGAGAAAGAAGAAGAAAAAATAACAGAGGAAGCGCTTCATGAAAACAAAAAAGCTAAACGAGAAGGCCAAGGAGAAGGCCTAAAGAGTTTTAAGGGGTTTAAAATTACCAAAACTCTCTCAGAGAGTTCTAGTGGAAAGACTACTTTTGTCCACGGTGAGTTGAGTTGAGTTAATCCTGTGATCATTCCTTGCTTTCTTTCCCCTAGAGTTTCCTTTTGGCACTCGGATCTCACAGAGTGCGAAAAATATTGAAATTCACTATAATAAGCTAAGGCTAATAGGCTAAGCTTAATGATTTTCTTTTATGTTTTAGAAAGTAATGTTGAAATACATCGAAAGATATATTAATTATTAGGTTACTGAAGACCTTCAGAGGTATGCTTCTTTTAGGCTCCCTCTACTACTATACGCAAAACGTGAGCGATTTTTATCTTACAGTAGTGAGTATTCCGTCTTTTATGCGGTAAAATTTTTGACGTTCCAACTTTAAAATTTAATAACTTTTTGAGGAAGAAAAAAATCCAACATCGCTCACACACTTTTGTATCGTTTATCTTTTGCTTATTCAAATAGTCTTTTGGCTATACGTGCTAACGCCATGCCATTAATTCACCTCTACTGAACGTGCCCGATTTGTGTTTAAGGCTCCGGCATTGTTTCAAATTAGAAAATCGCTTTCGAATAATATTATTTTCAAAATCTTTATCCTAAGACCTTTAAAAAAATATTGGTTTTAAACAAAGCATACCCCTGAAGGTCTCCTGTAACCTGGGATATTTTAAATCTTCCAGGATAGCTGGAATGGCACTGTAAACCCTCCACAGACCCTCCCCACCACTTGGATATTCAAATTCCCTTCTATGGGGGGAGGTATAGGTATATGAACATTGTTTGGAAATAATATGTTACAGTATATAACATTCCATTTGAACAGGAACATTTGAAGATAGAGATGGAGATGCTGTAGTTCTTCTGGAGAAAACCCCATTCTCTCAAGATACATTACCACGTGTATTATCATCCAATACTGAGCTAAAAGTAGACATGCGGAATGATATATATGGGCAGTACGCTTGTTCTCCACCTGAAGATATCAATACTGTCAAGTGTACGGTTATCTACCCAGCCACAAGCAAGCATATAGACAAATACACATCGCAAACTACATACCTTGTTACAGAGACACCAAAAGACTATTCTAGTATTACACTACCTTTCTTAGAGGCACAACAATTTAGCATTCAGGTAAAAATTTTAAATAGTTTACAGCAATTCTCAACTATTAATTTGTTTTTCATTTTCAAATTTTCATGTTAGATGTTAGCTTGGCATCCAAAATAATTTTGAAAGGAGTATATTATGTTGATCTACTAATACTCTAATAGCTTTCAATTTCATATATGCAATATGAGCGGCTGATTTGTATTAGGGCTGAAAATGACAGCTGGTAATCTGACAATTTCCAGCCAGAATTGGAATTTTTCAAGTCAAATCTCAAATGGGAAAATCTCAAAAGTTAAAGTTGAACCAGAAATGAGGTATAACGTGGCAATGACTGGCAACTGACTGATTGTTATTGTAAGCCCTGTTTATGGGTATATACAAGGGCAAGTCATTGTAATCAGATGATTGCATCCAAATATTTTAAATTGCTTATCAAGATGTCCAGGAGTGTAATTTTTGCTAAAATTGTGAGTGAGTTTAGCCAAAAAAATCTGTTAAAGTTGAATGCAAATGAGGATGACTCTGTATCCAATTCACAGACTTCCCCTTGGTGACAGATTTCTAAAGTGTTTTTCTTTAATAATTGTTCATAATTTGATAACAGAACTATACACATCTTTCTGTTTAGTGGGTGTACAACATTCTGGAAAAGAAAGCAGAGGCAGATAGAATAATTTATGAAGACCCAGACGAAGAATCAGGCTTTGTACTACTGCCAGATTTAAAGTGGGATCAAAAACAAACAGAGAACCTTTACCTGGTAGTTATATGTCATAAGAAGGGAATCAAGTCTATTAGAGACCTCAATGACAGCCATCTTCCTTTACTGAAGAATATTCTTAACAAAGGAACAGTGAGTATGCTAAATATTTTATAGCAAATTTCAATGTTTCATGAACTTGGTAGCTGCAAGCTACAATCACGGACAAAAAGAGTTGAGAATTTTTCATCCAATCACGAAATGGTAAAATTTCCCTTATTAAAAAAATTATTGGCCGTACCCCCTCTCCCCCAGGACAATGTTGGTCCCAGTAGGTAAAGCATCCCTGTCTCCCTTGAAACAATATTGTTTAGGGGGAGGGGGTTGTTTTAAGGGGAATTTTTCATGTTTTTCATGAAAACACCATTAAAACTAAAAATTTCTTAACATTTTTGACCAAGATTGTAGGTCTATAGAATAGAGTACTGAAGTGTGACGTCATGAAAAAATAAATTTTGACTTTACTTATTTTCTAATTTCTCTAATTAATTTCTCTAATTTCTATAGACAATCAAAAAAACACAATTAAACACCAAATTTGGCGAGAATCGGACCATTATCAGCTGAGATATGACCATTTGAATATATAATTACTCCATACAAATCAGTGTATTTTCAGATCTGTTCCAAACGTTTGGAACAGATCTGAAAATACACTGATTTGTATGGAGCAATAATATATTCAAATGGTTATATATTCAAACCACTGACTTTGTTGATTGAATCCTTTTTATTTATTATATTATTAATATTTTTGTCACCAGGAAGCCATTGTTTCAAAGTACAACATCCCTTCATCCCAGCTAAGGATCTATATCCATTATCAACCATCATACTTTCATTTCCATGTTCATTTTACACATCTAAGATTTGACGCACCAGGAAGCAACGTCGGCAAAGCTCATCTTTTGACAGATGTCATAGACAACATCGAAAATATTGACAAAAATTTTTACCAGAAAAAGACATTGTCATTTGTTGCTAAAGAGAAGGATAAGCTTTTTATTGAATTTCAAAAGGCTGGTCAGGTTTAAGATTTTTTCTTTTCTTTTCCTTTCTTATTTCAATGTTGTTTTTTTTTTTTTTGTTTTTGTTATCCCAAACTTTTGGGTCATCGATCCATGATTTTCTCCTACTTTAAGAATAAGAAAACATTATGATTATTTATTTAGTTTCCAAAAGCTGTGACAATCGTTCAAGATATCATTTTCTCTCATAGAGTGTGTGCAACTATGTGACTGACTCAAAATCCCTTGAGATATGAATAACAATGAAACAGCCACCATCTTGGTTGATCTAACAAGACAAGCTAATGAGCAATGCTTTGTATAGTCAACCAAGATGGCGGCTATGACGTAACATGCGCCTGCTCTTTTGTGATTATAAGTAGGTGTAAATTTTGTAATATTGTTACTTGTGTAATCACAGTTACAGAATTTTTTTTGTAATATTATGTTGTGACTTAAAGGGCAACTGCCATCAAAAATGCTTCTCTTCATTAAAATTTTCTAAGTAATGTTTAATAAACGAGCAGGAGTGTTTTATCGGGTATAAAACACGAGGCGCAGCCGAGTGGTTTTAGACCCGATAAAACACGATCTGCGAGATTATTGAACAGCTTAGAAAACTTATGATGTTTGTTCTCATTGTGTACCGATTTTTTTACGAAATGAACCAAGTTTGATAGAGAAAATCCAAGTTAAAGTTTATGCAAATGAAGACGAATCTTTATCAGATATAAAATCACCTTCATGGTCATGATTTCTATTGTGTTTTCTTCATGAATTATTAATGAGTTTTCTAAAAGTTACTTAATACATAGGGAAACTGCTAAAGAAACGTTTAGGCATTTTTTTGGGAAGTTTTTTAGCACTTTTTAGCATTTGTTAGCATTTCCGAAAGAAGCTTCGTTTTGATGTCACATGGTCGACTGGTAACCGGTCATGATGCTTCCACGTATACCATGACGCCCCCAGTCTGTACTAACATAACAGAGATCTTTCCTTTGACTAATATCTCAATGCGTTTGGTTTCATCCTTGACTAGTTAACAGTCTGTGAAAGCAAACCTAAATATATATAGTGATACTGCAGGGAAGAGCCATCCCCTCACAGGGAGTGATACTTGTGAAATAACATATTTTAATCTCCCCAATTTCTGGTTGGTTGACAAGTAAATAAGTTAACTGGGTTGCCATGGTATTGTCTGTCCCACTGTAAAAGGGTGAGAAGAAGACAAGAACTGCAAGACAAGTACTTTTATAATTCTATTTTACTATATAATTCCATTGTGACACTACTCTGTATCATTGTCAATACATTTATAAACAAATGTATGTAGGCTTTCTAATATTTTACTGTCTACTTTATGTATTTTATAAACAAAATTGGTCAATACACTGATAGATCTTTCTCAAATTCGCTTGAATAACCACAAAAAATTGCTCCAAGTTGAGCTTGGTCTTGATAAAATGCATGAAATATGTGAAAACATTGAGCTCAATTTCGACTTGGAACTATTGTTTCATGGTCACTCAAGCGAATTCTTGAAAGCTATTTAATTAAATTATAATGATATGTTTAAGTGCAATGCCTGGAAGTTTGATAGTTGATATCAGGTGCTATTTATATCTAGCAATTGTTTCACGAATATATGGGTAATTCTAGTCTGACTTTAAAAATAAAATGTGATCATCCAGGTGAGTATAGCCTTGAGAAAGACTGTTGGTGGTGGTGACTGGCATTTCAACAACCTGATTGGAAGTCATCTTCAGAGTCCAGTGAAAACACTCATCCAGACGATCACATTTCACAACAAACTTCAACACCTGGGCTCACGCCATTTACTCTTTTTAAAAATTAACTTTATCATATGGAAAATATATTTAAAAAAAGAATTACATTAAAGAGGGTCTTGGTTAAAATGAAAGCAGTAGATGAGCTGCAATTAAAGTAAATTTCCTGTGAATGTTGATAAAAAGTGAAACCACTTCTTCACTCCTAAATTAATATAATTTCCTCTTTACCTGCCATAAATGAATGTCCCATGTAGAATTATTTCAGTAAACCTGTATGTATAAGTCAGTTATTTCTTTGTATGAAACATTAATGAAAAATTGAATTTATAATGTTGAGTAAACCCTTTTTGGGTACTCTCCAACAATAACCTCTGGGCTGATCGAAGTCAGCGGCATGTCGAACTCCAGATCAAACCCCGAAACATCATCTGGGTTGATCAGGCATAGCTAACTTCATTTGTACACTACATGTAGTTAGGGGTATTAAGCAAATAAATTCTCATCAACTTCCTTTCAGGACACCAATATGGTTGACATGCCTTATCAACTCTTTCCCCTTTGTTTGTTTGCAAACACTTAATAGACAGGTAAAATGCAGATAAAAGATTTGCTGAAATAATTCTTGTCTTTTGGTAAAATACAAACTTCTTTAGCCAAGGTGTAATGTCTTCCCATTTCAGACCATGTGTCATTCTCTTGAAGAATAAGATTCCTTGTTTGAGTTGTATCTATATGCATGTGTCTTGTCATACGCAACCATTAAAAAACCATGATACTCTAGGGAATGACACGGAGCATGAAATGGGAAAACGGTACGCCCAAGGTAAAGAGGTATACAGTGTTAAACTTTGTGTTTCTAAAATTTTGGTTTAAAATTTGTCTTGTTCATGTTATATCTCGATATATTTTGTGTCAATGAATGAGTGGATATATGTGTATAAAACCAAAAATGGCTAAAAAGGAACCATGAAAATCGAATTCCATAGAAACTTAACTAAAATATATAAGAAAAGCTAACTAAAAATTATCTGCAATGCATAAGACCAGCAAGATGCTACTTATAAAACTATTAATAATGGAATGATATATAATGTGCATAAAAAACAAAACCATGTGCCTGCTGCCTTAAATATGATATATATGTTTACTTATTCTGTACATAACATTTGTGTAGCTATTTTTAAAGAAGGTTGTCATGACGATTGTTGTCATGGAGATTTAAGGGAATAATGAGCCCTTACCCATTTTTTATAAGCGAAGAAAGTTCAAGACAACCATTTTTTTAAAAAGCTCACAAATTATATCCATGATAATATTTATATATTATACGGAATTTTCAAAAGCTTATTTTAGATTAGAAATTGGTATTTGAAATCATAAGATGATCAAGCAACTTCCATGTTGCATGGGAGTATTTCATCTTGTATATTCACCACTTTCCATACATAGGTTCATTGGTCATATACAAAGCATTTACTCGAGGCTGCTAGGTAGTTTCAAAAGATTCTTCAAATTTGAACCTTGCAGCCTCGGTTGAATGCTCTAGTATGACCAGTTAACCTACGTATGGAAAGTGGTGAATTTCAATGCTACGCAGTGCTCCAAAAATGTCTTGCTCCAAGTTTACACACTTGCTAATAAAATTAACATCAAAGACCTGCTTTGATCATGAAGTGCGCTCGTCAGTCATACTGAGCAAGCGGAATGGTAAGATAATCGAAATAAACTGCAAAATAAGAACAGTTTTCTCGTCATTTTTGAAGCACTCTGCAATTTAAAATTGTATTCAGCTTTAGTTAAATTTATATATCTTTCGCTACCGTGGACAGCAAGATGTTTTCTTCTTTGCCTTTGCATCGGCTTCTGATAGTTGCAGTCCTCTGTCCTTATTCTTATTGACCTCTATATCTTCAAGGTCTTGTAGCATTCTAGTGGAGGAAAGAATATCGAAAGTTATGAGTGGATGCAACGCTAAACTCTATTCCTTTATAACTTTACATAACCTGCGCGCTTTTACTATTTTTCCTTGTTGCGCGCCTAGGTAGAACTCTAGGGTGTAAGGTTTTTTCCATTACAGATGACGTGCCATTCTCTTGAGGATAAATTTGTTTTCAGGTCTTCTCATGTGCAAACGTTAAACAAAGAAATGATACTCAAAGGAGTAACGTGTAGTCTGAAATGGGAAAACATTGCACTCAAGATGACGAGGTATATTAACGTTGCAGAATCAAAATTGAAATTAAAGGCCCCGTTACACGTTGAAAATTTAAGCTGAAACTTGCTTGCAACGGCGTTGCGAGACAAGTTTTACGGGGGTGTTACACGGCGCAATTTTGGCTTTGTGAAACTTTCGTCGCGAGAAAGTTTTACGAAAAGTAGAACTTCTTTCTACTCTCTACTCGTGCAACCGAAACTTCGGGAACTGTCGGGAACAAGTTCAAGTACTCCATATCAAAATAAAAGTGGGATTAAGATGCTAGTTACAATCCTTATTCATACCTGGCAAGCTTCATACATGCTTCTGTTATATTCTGATTGTCTTTTGCACTTGTCTCCATAAAAAGAGCGCCATATTCCTGAAGGAAAGAATATACCAATATGATTAGAAAAACGCTTATTGTAGACAAGAACGATGCAAGTGTATTTAAAACAATTAGTTTATTAGGTCTTACTTTGGCTAATTTTTGTCCACTTTCTGCAGATATAACCATCTTGCCTTCTGTGATGCTTTGTTGACGAAGATCGGTCTTGTTACCACAAAGCATGATGGGTACTGGTTTTGAACAACTTTCCTGAAATTGGATGGAAAAATTACTTTGATTAGACAAGGTACAACAATGCTTCTCCATCCTCTATTTCTTCTTCCCCCCTCCCCCACCCCCTAAAAGTAGTTGCACATTCTGTAAAAGTGTCAAAAAACAAGTAAGGCATGGGAAAAAAAATTTCCAAGGTATTTCTCAAGGTTGCGCAAGTATCCAAGCGTAACTGCGTAAAACGATTTTGTGCAGAAAACAATTTCGTCTAAAGATCGACGAAAGTCAGGTGTGAATGTCCTCTGCTGCTGATCAAGCTTTTCGAATTAATAGAAAGTCTACGCAACTTGAACGAACAACTTATTCCTGAAGTGTCTTACTAACCTCAATTGCTTCTACCCAGTCACGCACGTCAAGGAATGACGTTTCGCAAGTGACGTCATATAGAAGTAGTACACCGTCTGCCTTGCGGAAATACGATTTAGCGATACTACGAAACCTATGAAAGACAAGAGCAACGTATTAAATGGCATGTACTTTTATCTGTTTGGTGTTGGAAAACCCAAAAATCGCGCGTATGCATGACCTACTGAAGGCATTAGATACCTTTGGCATTTAGGACGTCATTTAGGACACTTTGAAGGAGTGTGCAGTCACACAGGGTGTAAATTATGAAGTGGACTCCTTCATAATATTATTTACCTAATCCACATTTTTACGGTTGCACAAGCCAATTGTAAATGCGCATTAGTCGTTGAACGTTCAACGTAGTGGTTTATCAGTTATCATTGCATATCTTTTCAAAAACACGAGTCAATAACAATCCGTGCGTTTTCATCTGTACGTCTTAGCTAAACACGCCTTTGAAATTGCGTAGTCTAAAAAAGCAATTTGAAAACTAATCTTACGTTAAGAGCTGTTTCGGAAATATTTTTGGCCCAATGCGCGCATTATTATTCTTATTCATACTGACCTTTCTTGTCCGGCAGTATCCCATAATTGAAGAGCGATTGTTTTACCTTCCACTACCAAAGTTTTCATTTGAAAATCAACACCTGCAAAAAAAATATGAGATTTCATTAATTAAATAGCTTTTGTTTTCAATTAAAAGAATTACTTCATTTTTCATATCATAAAAACATTACGCTGTCTTACGTCTTTATTGTAATAAGACTCAAAGCTTTGCGCATCGCTTAACTCTCGCTCTAAATGTAGCGGCGACTCCTTTATTTCATCGTAGCGCGCTCATAGCTAAGTATTTCGTAGACCAGTTTAAAGAAAACATGGACTAACCTAGTGTAGAGTTTAATGCATTATGGAAGCGATTGCGACACAGTCGCAAGATGAAGCTTGACTTGCCGACCGCAGCATCACCTGCCAGGACTAGCTTAAACATTCTTTCAGGGACTATATCTTGTGTCATAGAGTGCTAAAGAACAAAGTCAACAAAATTAATATAAATCAATACAGTGTTTTCAGGTGGCGTCACAGCGCCGGGCCATGTTGGTGTACCAAAACAATACATTTTCTATTTTCGGTAAAATGAACTCTTTTTTGTGCAACAACTGTGCAGAAAATTTCTATTTTTTTGTTACACCATTATGGCTGACTTCTCAGTCACGTGAGTGAAAATGCTGAACAACCTCGATGATTTCATGAACTTCGTCATATTGACGTCACATGAGATTTGGCACATATTATTTAAGTCAAGGGCTTACACTATATGGAGTATTGGTCGATGCTTCAGAAAGATCAGAAGTTCCAATAGTAGCTGGCCGTATGCCGTCTGTCGAATCCAGCTCACTCTCCGTTTCCTCTTCGCTTTCGGAAAGCCCTGTCGCCATAGCAACGAGTTGAGCAAGTTCTTCGTCGTCCACGTCATCCTCGTCGATATCTTCCTCGTCTTCTTCTTTAACGCTCTTGAACTGAGGAACGAGTGGATAAATTAATAATATTTTGGTAATAATAATAAAAAATCAAAAATCGATATTGGGTTTAGTCTATGTCCAATAGTCCCTTCATAGTTTCCTGCGCCATCATTGCAAGCAAGTTCGCCGTTCTTCTAGCTACGATGCAAAGGCACGGTTACCTTTCAAGATGGCGCAGGGAACTGTGATTGGACTCTTGTTTTTTCCAGCATGATTAGAAAACAATGCAAAGACGTTATGCTCAAAAACATCAGCCCTGAAGGCGCGTGCGGCGAAAACACATTGACAGCATCAAGTATTACAGCAGTTTCCCATTAAAACTATTGTTTTTAAATTTTAACTGCCTTACAGGATTTTCTCAGGATCCTAGTTCGGGCTCCCTTTGTTGGAGTGAATATACAGTCGAACCTCTATTAAGCGGTCACCCACGGGACTTAGCCAAGTAACCGCTTAATAGAGGTTGACCGCTTGATAGAGGTTTTACTTATTTAGGCCACATTTTGTAGAAAATTAACAAAAGAGTGCATAATTGATCACGAAATGTACATTTTATTCTTAGAAAACAGTAACACTAGAAAATAGAGCAATAAAGTGCAAAATTGCTCACTCAAAATATTTTTTTTCGTCGCAAACTGTAGAACAACATTGCATGACTACGTACGTACAATACAGTGGTTTGTTCTTGCTATAAAAAATCATGATTTGTTTAAGTTACAGTACAGTATTATGAAAAAAACTCAGTTATGGTTGTTTGTAATTTAGGGGCAGACAACTTAAGTTCATGAAACATGTCGTTCACTTTGCTAAGCGCTAGCGACAGCTCTTCGTGACCATGGAATTGCGCGAAGTGGAAATTGGCCGAAACAAACTGGCTAGTGCTGCGGATTTGCTTTATATACAGTGACGTAGAATACGAACATCTGTTATTAAAGTTATGCTATCTAAACAACTGTTAAAAGAATGTTGACATGTTTTATGTATTTGGTGTCATAATACATCAATGTGTAACCAGTAGGTGACCGCTTAATAAAGGTGAAATACAATGCAAGTTTACAAATTGGTACGTTGATATGGTGACCACGTCCGCTTAATAGAGGTGACCGCTTAATAGGGGTCAAGTTTACAGTATACATGAGAGAGAAAATTCGGGACTTTAGTAAGTGACCGTTGAATAGAGGGTGACCGCTTAATAGAGTGCCGCTTAATAGAGGTTCGACTGTACTTGCATTGCACAAGGTTAGTGCGCTGGAAAATGCATGATCACCAACTCATTAGTGGTGAGCGGTGAGGTGGCCAGGAGCTGAGCAATGATAAAGATTTATCTTATAGAAAATCTGACTTACTTGCGCTTCCAGTTCTGCGCTTAGTATCTCCACTTTACTGAGGTCCGTATCTGCTAGAGATTCCGTCTGCTAAAGAATAATGTTTGTTATATCACAACGATTTTATGCCTAAAATAGTACAGCAACCTAGTAAGCTAATTTGGCAAGAAAACGTGCGCGCGCATTAGCTAGGGGCAAGAACAGAAAGATGGCCATCGTCAGCTTTCAAAGTTCAAAGAAGACTCAGTTTTTACTGCGCAAGAGGCTACATTTAGGGATAGAACAAGTACTTAAAAGTTGTCGTGATTTTCCAAGATCAATCTCTCTATGGGAGATTGATACCAGGTTGGTTACGAAAATTATAAAAGTGTATAATATTTGTATTCTACGAAGAAGGGCAGCGCAGATCAATAAATAAAAGATAAAACATAAACGAGCAAAAGGCAAGTTTTTCAGTTTATCAAAGTTATTTGTTTTAGATTTAAAAATTTTACATTCAGACGCCGTTGAACGAATTTAAGTTTTAAGTTTGTTTAGGTTTTGTTTTCTCTGTTAATTTTTTTATATTTAGGTTTTTTATTAAATTGTTTTATAGTTTTAATATCTAGAGTTTATTTTTTATTTGATGTCATACTTACCCTGACCCGATGAACTAACGCACCTCCATACGGGCTCATTTTACGCAACTGCGTCCAATTTCCTCTACTCGTGTTGAGTCCAGGATCGTGTCCCGGTTGATGCGCATCTGAAGGTCTTCCTTTCGTGGTGAAGATTGGGCAGGACTTATTCAAAGGCGCAAATATATCATAGGTGATACTTCTATCCAAATCAAGATTATTTGGCCTACTCTTATCTTCTACTTCGATTCGAAGATTTTGGACTGTTGTTAGATCTTGACAAGGTCTTTCTCCAGCAATTAGACTTAATAATTCTGTTCTTCCTCTATTGAAAGATTCCTTTTTGTGCCCGGGTGTCGTTCTGGGACTCGTATAGGGGCTCTTGTTTAACAGGATGTCTTGTGGCAAAGATGAACCGCTAGTGTTTTGGGAATAAGGTCGCGCTGACGTCGATCGATAAGGACTGTCTCCATGGTTTAAAACCTTGGTAAGATTTTCTCTACTTTTTGTGCAGTTGTTAGAGCCTTCTTTCGTGTCTTCCCTTGTTCTTTCCCTTGGATCATCTCTACTTAATCCATCACTTTTGGTTCTATTCTCGTCTTCTTTTGGCCTTTCTCTTGAGCCATCTCTTAACCCATCATTCGTGGTTCTATTCTTGTATTCCTTTGGCCTTTCTCTTGATCCATCTCTACTTGAACCCTTCTTCGAGGTTCTAGTCAATCCCTCGGGATGTTTCGTCTCGTCGTTTGAAGCCTTACTCGTGTGCTTTTTCTCTCGTGGTGAAGTTTTCTCTTTCTTTTTGTCTTTGCTTGGTTCATTTTTGGAGCCAGACCGTTTTCTTTTAGGTATTGAATCAGCTGGTGTACTTCTTCCAGAACTCATGTTCACCTGCACAGCAGATGACACCAGTTCTGTTCTCTCAGTGTTGGTGCTCTTAGAAGGAGAGCGCTGGACATTATCCTCTGCATGCTTCGAGATCCCTTCTTTGGGATAATCCTCAAGCGCGTCTTCATTTCCTCGTCCCTCGTCTTGGTCACTTTTCGACAATCCTGAATCATTTTCCGCGTTCAGGTCATCACAGTTAAAAGAAGGGTCTTCACTTTCAGGATTATCAGTCTCTGACAAAATATTTTCTTGGCTCGTTTTAAGCGCGTTTAGTTTCTCAGAAAGTTCAGTCAGTCCTGCTCCAGTTTGAAAGTCAAGACTCTCAGAGCTCTGGCACCTTGAGGTCGGCAATGACTTTGATCTTACTCCTGCAAATTCATTCTTTTTGCGCATTCGTTCCATACTGTTCCACTTCCCGTTGCGCGCTAAATCGGGCCAATTAGAGCGATCTCCCTTTCCACCCGCGGGATTCCCGTCCATTTCTGCAGCGAGCGATTCAATACTCTTCTGACGCAAAGGCCTTCGCAGTAGACTATTTCTCGCAAAAGGGTTATCAGTGTTTCTTTCATTCTCATTTGCATTTGCGTGTCGCTTCAGTTCATCGTGGTCAGCAGTTTCATTCTCGTGGTCACTTTCCCAGATGACGTCATTAGTCTCTCGACCAGCGATCTTGATTCGTTCTCGAGGCGTCGCCAGTGATTTGATTATTCTTTCTGGAAGCTCCTCATGCCTTCCTTGTAACTAAGTTTAGTCGCCAAAGCAACGATTAGTATTTATCATTTTTAAAACGCGTTTAAATTTTCAAAGGTCGGTTTTTTTAGAAAAAATCGATTAAATCTTTTATAATAATTTTAATCTTTATATATTTTATATTTTTCGTGTGCTTGTAACAAAAAAAATATTTTGAACGTTCAGTAAGGTTTTATAGGTAATATTGCAATTTTTTTTTTTTTTTTTTTTTTTTTTTTTTGGTTTAGAAACTTTAGATCTTTTAGTAACTTTATGTTTAGAGACTTTAGATTTTTTAATTGGTGCATTATTAATAAAAATATATATTTCGTACATGAGATTTATAAATTATTAAAAGAATCAAAAACTTCAATCTATGTTTTTAAGTAGTCCAGTTTATATCATTTTTGAGCAATACATTTGATTGCTTGAATGTTTAGCCTTAAAATTAATCGGAATAATTAGGTTTTAAATCTTTAGTTTTTGTTTAGAGTTTTATAGAAAATAGTGCAAAGTCTTGTAGTATTGTTTCACAGACAGAGTGTTTGCACTCTCTAATTTATATGACCATTTTATGATACATATCTTAGTGTTTATCCTAGTTTCTTGTGCTGGTAATTTCTTAATTTCTTCGTTTTAATTGCAAGTAATGTGCCATATATCTAGATGGTGAACACAATTTCACGTCAATTGTGGGCGTGGCAGGGTATGGGTAAGGGGCACATTCTATGGGTATTCTTACCGTCAATGTACTAGTGTTATTTCCGTCGGATTCCGGTTCATAGCCAGATAAATCTTCTGCACCATCAGCTATATCATTCTCTGATTTGGGACCCTGTAAACTGGAAATCCAGGAATAAATGTTTAGTTCATCCGTCCGTCATCAAAATAGATTACCTCTTTACCTTGGGCGTAATGTTTTACCATTTCAGACCACGTGTCATTCCCTAGAGTATCATTCATTTGTTTAACGGTTGAACATGAGAAGACACATGGTTACGGATTCAATTCAAACAAAGAATTTCATTCTCAAGAAAATGACACGCGGACAGAAACGGGAAAATGTTACGTCCAAGATAAAGAGGCTTATTCGGAAAACATAATAAATCAGAAAGATGATATCAAATAGAGTACCAGGAATATGTATCTGGAAAATTACTGATATAACATAACCCCTAACTTTGCAGCCTACCTAACAGCCCATACTTTCCCACGCCATGCCACCCCTGTCCCTCTCAATCTCCCAGAAACTCGAAACTGTCACTTGAATGAAGGAAAATTGAGCTTAGATACGTTTGGTCATTGACTCTTATAATCAAGCAACACTTCCATGTCATTGCGTAAGAGCGAGGAAGTCGATTATTTTTAACCATTTCCTGCTTCCTCTTTTCTATTGATAGAACGGAAATGAAACCATTTTGGCGAGATAAAAGCAGTAGCTCTTTATCTCTTCTACCCTCATTCTTTTACAGAAAAAACCTGAAAACTATTAGAGAAAAGTAAGTCGACGCGCAAAGACGAAAAAAATGCGCGCAAAACACTTACTGGTTAGGTGTTATACTCCGACTTGATATAGAACCATAGTCGCTATGGAAGCTTTGGTTTCGTTTACACTTTTCTCGACTTCTTGGCTAAAAAAAACACAAAAGATAAGAATCTTTAACTACTCATTTGATAAGCGTAGTTATCTATGACGCACTGCGTAAGAGGGATGGTTTAAGTCGTCCTGCTGTGTTAGTGTCATCCGAATTAGAAGTGGAGATTCGTAACCCAACACTGTATTTCCTTCTGTATTTTTGCCTTCTTTCATGTAAGAATAGCCTGCGTAGCTGACTAAAAGGGATTGGGGTGAGGGTGGGGGTGGGGAAGGACTTGTCGTATCTCCATCCCTAGCTTTTAGACCGCTAGGGAGGCCAATGTTTCTACTATAATACTTACTTTTGATACTCGCTTGCTAACAGTCTGAAAACGAAAGATATAAGAATAATTAGATAAAATTATAAGCATTTGAAATATAACCGTTTTCAGACACACGCAATATAAGTCAGATGAAACAAGAGAAAACAAGTTTTTCTGAACGGCAATCCAAAAAGTTAATGCAATGTTATAATTGAGATTTTACTATATTTTGCGCGCGTGATATGTTTAAAGATAACGGCTGAGAAATAAGAAGGAAGAGGTTACCAAATGGCGGACATTGCCGAATTTGTGGTTACAAGCAATATCATTATTATTATATTGAATTTTACATCATATTTTTGTAAACTTACTTCTAGAGCAGCTCTTAAATCATTGTTGCTTTCACACAGTCGTTTATTCGTTTCTCTAGAAGATAATAACACGTTCATTAATTGAATGTCCCATAATGCCTTGCGATCCAAGATGGCCGCCGTATCGTCGAAGTACCATTGCTTCCTATGCTAAAGACTATGACATGAACATGATAATACTTACGCTAAGAGGTTGAGTTGCATTCTCATACTTTCTCTTTCACTTGACGGTAACGTGCCGTACGCTTCGTCTTCCTCTTCTGTTCCGTCAGGTAAACTCTAAGATTTAATGGCGATGGACAGTCTATGAGTCTAAAATCCTAGTTTCGATGCATGGCTTTAAACTCAAAATTTTCATCTTATGTTTAGCATATTTTCCTAATAATTTTCCCTCATGATCATACTTTCCATTTTCAATTTTTTCTCGCTTTTTCATTTCCAAATTCTTTTTTTAATTTTAATTTTCATTTCATATTCCTTTTGCTTTAATTCTCGATTTTTATTCTCTCAAATTAAGTCTCATTTTTCTCGTTCTTATTTCAATGCTTGTTCCAATTATTATTTTTTAACTCGGTCAACTAGTTTAATGTGTTTTGGTTTAGTCTTTAAATTCGTTTAGATGTTTTATACTGTTTTAAAGTTTATATTTCAGAGTTTAATAGTTATTTAATGTTTTAAAAACGTTTAAGTGAAGTCAACAAATTTTGTCACGTCACATCCCCCCACAGGTCGTCCTACCAGTTTCAAGTCCAGTCTTCCGCTACTGTCAGTATCCGACGTCTCGCTGTCCTGAAACTTACGACTTTTCTCCGAAGGCGCACGACCACGTGTTGGTCTCGTGTTTGGAACCATGGGTGCAAAGGTCACCGACGAGTTTTTAGTTCGTTTAACGTTATTAGTCCCGCTATTCCGTAAATTAGTTTTTTCAATCCCACGTTTCTGAGTGTTTTGAGTAAGATCTTTTCTCGAAAATTCGCGTATTTTTTTTGCTCTTGCTATTTTTTCATTGCTGTTTTGCGATCCTTCCTTTTTACTTCCCTTCGTTTTCTTTCCCATTCCTTCCGTTCCTTTCTTCTGTGCCTGGCCAGGTTTCTCTTGACTTACTTTACCCGCACTCGTTTCCTTCGCCTGTTCATCGTGTTTATCACTAGGCTTGGCTACTTGTTTTAACTTCTCAAGATATTTGCCAAGCTTGGTACTAATCCTTGCCGAACCGGTTTTAGTCCGAGGGAATTTATCATCACTTTTCGCGCTGTCTGACGTGTCAGTGACGTCAGTGAAAGAGTCTTTACCAGTCCCTGCGTCGCTGTCAGATTTCGATTCCTTAGTTGTCTTAGTGTCATTATGGTGGTCACTGTTTGTCTCGTCTGCTGTCTCTGTTGTTTCTGTCTGCGTCGAGTCTTCGTTCGTCTGTGTTTATTAATTGGTTTAGTTTTAATTTCTCATTTAGATTTTTTTATTCAATTTATGTTTATTTGTTTGTTTGATAAAATAGTTTTTAGCATTGTGAGCTATTGCGCTTTATTTTTTATGCTATAAATAATCTGCGCACATATTTCCTTCAAAAGGGACTACTGCATCAACTTTTTTTTATTTAATCTTACAAAAATTTTCAAAATGTTTAAGCAAGACAGTTACGATAAAAATACCTTGACTCAGGTTTGCGCAATCTTCTACAAAAATGCTAAAAACTTCTTTTTCATATTCATTTTAGTCTCAGCTAGGCCCGACCCAAGCCCTACCGTTTTTGTATACCGCTCGAGGACTGGATCGACAATCATAGCAGGATCTTGGTTCTCAGTCTCTTCGACTTCACACGACTGACGCGCGGGGGGAACCAAGTGATGGATTCGGCCTGTTTCTTTGTTGTTAAGTATTCCAGCATTGTTGTTGTAATCAAGCTCGATGACTGAGCTTACTTCCGAATTAGTCTCAGATTCGGAGTCCTAGTACACGTTATTTTATCGGTATTTAGTGTTAGTTGGATCCCCATTTCGGGGACGTTCCTGTTTATATTTTATTTTGTTTCAAAATTTAATTTATTTAATAAATGAAGCTACTGGAATTGGGGCAGTTGAAAGCTCACATAATATTAGAAATTTTAAAATCAGACAATTATATAATTATCGTAAGAAGCATATTTCATCCGGGTTATGAAGTGTAACGTATATTTTTTATGTTCTTATTATTCATTTTGATGGAAAACTTGAGGCGCGATTACACTGAGCAACTTTCTCTGCAACTTGTCTCGCAATAACGTTGTGACACAAGTTGCATAGGTGTTTACACGGTGCAACGGAGACGCAAACAATTGCTGCAATTTGTCTCGCAAATTTTTTTCAAATTGCGCCATACATTACAAGCTGCAATGCTCCATACAATTTGTAAGTTGCAGAGAAACATTTTTCAGTGTAATCGCGCCTTTAATCCTGACTTTCACTGCATGGACAATGACCAGACATCAAGCGCCAAGAGTACAGACAAACGTAAGTGAATGCCAGAGCCGCAGTCAAGCAAAAAGCAAAAAGCGAAACTCAAATCAAATCCAATCACGCAAAAACTCACGCAAGGATAAGCACGAAAATCACGCAAGCATAGGCACGCACGCAAACGTCTCAAGAAAAATAAACGCTTGGCCAAACTCACGCGCGATATCTTAAACCCAAGAAAAGGTGCTTGCACATTCTCGAAGTTCTAGCGTGCATTAAGGCGCTCTAGGGACGCTACAAAGCAGGCTACAAAGTTCAAATGCATCGTGGAAAGCATGATGTGCACACAGGCATAGCAATTGAAAGTCGGGTCGTTCCATAAAAAGTGTCCTAAAATTTCAAGTGCTTGAAATAATCTAAAATTTTAGGTTTAATTTTTTAAAAATTTCAGGCCGGTTTTATCTTTTGTTATCTTTTTTAATCTTTTAATGGTTTATTCACCTATCTTTATTCTTTAGATTTTTTGATTTAGAATCTGTTTATGACTAATAGATTATCAATAAAATTTCCATCATTTAAGCAAAATTTTTAATATTTACTAAAATAGCTCAAACATAACAAAAATAAAAAATTAGTAAATTCTTACCGAGCGATGTCGGTTGACCCCCCTAATCTCGTTCATCAGAGAATCTTCATTCAATGCTGGATCGTCCTCCTCGCAACTCTGTTGTACCGGGAGAAGAGAGTTCCTTCTGCTGCTGGCACAGCTATGCAGAGGTGACCTCAAGGGAGTGGCTCCCAAAGAGGCTGAGAGTCTGTCATCAGCGTCATTCATGGACGATGGTGAGCGACTAAAGGTATAAAAAAGCCCCCAAAAATTATCATTAGTGCGTATGGAAAGTAAGCATCGCTCGTATGGGACAAATATAAAGAGGTAAGGAAATATGCATGGAACAAAATAAGCTAGCATGGGCACATCTTCAGCATTCTTTAAACCAATCAAGCGCGCAATATAACAGAATGCTTGGATGCTGTACCGACACGATCACGGTACGCCGCGCCTGAAACGCCATTTTTTCCACAATCATTCGAAATCTGCTCTAATGGCCACGAGTGAAGAGAGGTTTTCATTTACCTATTGATACTTGATTTGCTTCTTTTGTACGACTTGGGTCCAGGTGAATATAGTGTTGTGATAGAGCTTCGTTTACTCGGTGAGGGACTTCTCCCTGTCTCAGATGTCCTCCTTGCCTGTGAACCCAAACAAATGACGTCAGCAAGGTCACCCAAATATATGACGTCGTCCAGGCAAATTAAATAAGTGACGTCAGTTAGGTAACCAAAATAAGTGTCGTCATCCAGGTAAATTAAATAAGTGACGTCAGTTAGGCAACCCAAATAAGTGACCTCAGTCGGGTGACCCAAATAAATGAATTTGGAAACCATCGTATTGGACACACAAGCTTTTTTATATTATTAATCTCGATCTCATCCTATCTTTAAACGAGACCTGAATGCTGCAAGCTTTGAAAGCAAGAAAATAGAGATTCATTTTACTAGATGTGAAACTGATTCATGGTACCTCGAGTGCAGATCGTAAGTCATCATTCGTGTCGTGAAGTTTTTTGTTTGCCTCACTGGAAAAAGAGAATAAAAAAACAACGTGTAAATAACAAAAAGAAGTACGAAAAAAATCCTTTTCTGCGAATCATTTCAATGGTAATTTTGATGACTAACAATGATGGGGTAACGCGCGCGCGCGCTGTAAGAGCTACCTCTTAGCAGGAGGGAATTATTATCTACTTACTGTAGAAGCTGTAGCTGTCTTGTTAGACTCTCCTGTTCTTGAACACACTCCATTACTGTTCGTTTCTCGCTGCGAAGAAACGATTTAAACCGTTAGGTTTATTTTTATTATAGTTTTAATTTCATCATTCCAAACATTTATTCTACTCTGGGTTTTCATTCGTTCCACTGGGCCGATATAGCAGCACATGGCAACCATATAGAGCCTTTGCACCATCACGTGCCAGCGCCCATAATTCAGCTTGGGCTGCCTGTGGTTAGATGGCAGAACAATAAAGTCCTTTTGCTATTGGGAAACGAATTCTTTTTCATGTAAAACGATTGAATTGTTCCTGCCATCTAACATGGCTGCCGTCACGTGATGATGTAAAATCTCTAGAACCCTTACTTTTCGAGGTGAACTGTTTGGTCCTCATAATCATTTCTTAGTTGAGCGAGCTCACTTCGTAACACAGCCGTATTGGTTTGGGCGTCGGTTACTTGGCTTCGAAGATATCGTATTTCCTGCGAAGAAAATGTGTCAAAGCATTAGGAGGATTAATATATAGACTCTCTCAATTTCCCTCTTCTTTAACATATCCCATTCTCATTTTTCCATTTTCTCAACCTCCAGAAAAATGTGATACGGATGGAGAAAAAAACCGTAAATATTTGGAACAGCATCGGTTCACATCTCTAAGGCCCTGTCTACATCATGCAGGTAGGGTGACTCTACTTCTGTGACTACTCTTTGGTTTTTAATTTTTACTTTGAAAAGAAAACGTTTTTTTGCTTGCAAGGGTCACAATACCTTCATGTAAACGGTGCCTAATGAAATTTGGCTAGATCTTACCTGTACTCGCTCATCAATCTCTTCTTTTAATTTCTGTTCTTCAGGCTCTTTCCTTTTAATTTTACTTTCAAGCTAGAGTACATAAAATATAGGACAATTATTATTTCCCGCCAGACTGACATGATTCATTTTGATGTCGACGAAACTAACCAATCAAATTCAACGTAATGATTAGCCAATCATATTTCACGTTACGAAATATGAACTTTATTTCTGTCACACGTGAAAGATGTTTATGAACTGGAGGATTTTCTGGATTTTGTAGGCCAAAAAATGTGCTGAAAAACTATCCAGATCTTCGTAATAAGGAAAAAGGTGAGTGGAAAAATAGTTTATAATAGTTCTTGAAGAGATCAGGTTAAATTTGAAGTCAATAAGTTAGCTAAAAATGTAAGTAAAGTTGATAAAGATGCGATAGGGATTCATGTGGTATATATTTTAAGGTTATTTACTTTTTGAACTTTTGCTTGTAGAGCTTGAATCTCCTTATTCTTGTTTTCCATTTGCCAGATAACATCCATGTTAGATCTTTCATATTTACTTTTTTCCTATAAGTAGGAAGACAATAGGTTTAAACATGATCGTTCCAACTTAAATGGACCGACTTAACAAACAGCCTTTTTCATTCAACATTGCCTGCAATGTTGCATCATGTGTTAGCACCACTATGCCATTGCAGCAATATACCTCTTTTTTAATGCGGTGCTCCACTTTAGACAACTGCTGTTCTAGTTCTTCGTCAAGGTTTTCCATATGTTCTGCATGCTTCTCGCATGTTCTGTTCAGAAGGGAAATTAATGGGTTAATATTAAAACAAGGACCATACATTATTCTAAATTTTGAATTTCTAGATACAATTCAAACCTCTCCTGTGGAGAGATCTAAGTCAGGGTATGTATAACTCATAGATCAAACCATGAAACAACCTCTGGGCTGATCTAAGTCAGGGCATGGCTAACTCACAGATTGAACCCTGAAACAACCTCTGGGCTGATCTATGTCAGGGCATGGCTAACTCACAGATCAAACCCTGAAACAACCTCTAGGCTGATCTATGCAAGGGCATGGCTAACTTACAGATCAAACCCTGAAACAACTTTGATCTGTGCTGATGATCTAACTCAGTTCACGGCTAACTCACAGATCAACCCTTAAACAACCTCTAGGCTGATCTATGTCAGGGCATGGTTATAACTCACATATCACACCCTGAAACAACCTCTAGGCTGATCTATGCAAGGGCATGGCTAACTTACAGATCAAACCCTGAAACAACTTTGATCTGTGCTGATGATCTAACTCAGTTCACGGCTAACTCACAGATCAACCCTTAAACAACCTCTAGGCTGATCTATGTCAGGGCATGGTTATAACTCACATATCACACCCTGAAACAACCTCTGGGCTGATCTATGCAAGGGCATGGCTAACTCACAGATAGAACCCTGAAACAACCTTGATCTGTGCTGATGATCTAACTCAGTTCATGGCTAACTCAAGATCAAATCCTGAAATCCTGAGATCCTCCAGAAATTGAACCTGATTGTCCCCAGTGATGAGAGACGAGTGCACAAACCACTCCTCCCCCATTGGCACTAGTATTCTAATCCACACCACCTTGTTTATCAACCAATCTGATTGATTATACCAATACCTTTTGAGTGCTTCTTCCAATCTCTGGTTTTCCGACTCATAGTTCTTGATGTCCCTGACAACACTGAATAAGAAGCTCTCCAGGAGCGATAGCAGCTGGGGTGAGTCACCTGCACTGTGAATATGATGAAACAGCTCCGTCACATACTCATGGCTGAAAGACAAGTCAAAACAGTAGATATTAGTTTAAGTCTTATCTAGTATATAATTATCAATATTTATTTTACATTTTCATTTTGTTAATGATCAATAATTAACCACATGAAAAAACACAATAGAATAGTAATCATGACCTAAAATGCATATTATGAAAGTTTGTGGATTGGATACGAAAGAGCCCACCACCGCAACTTATGTTTTTTTGGGGGGCTCAGTCCCCTTCCCCACCCCACCCCCCCCCCCTCAATTAATTTTTTAGGGTAGATTTGAAGCATTTTGCCCCAGTTTTTATTTCATTCTGACAACACTGTGCAGCCTCCAGGCTAATATACTGTATGATCCACAAGGAAAATAGTTTTGTGAGGCATAGATGAATTAAATTAGGAACTGAAATTGAATATTAATTTTCTTGTGAAACTTTTACCAAAGATATTAATGCAACATATGAATATAAAATATTGGTGTGCCCAATATTAACATTCTAAAATGAGGATATTTTGTTTAAAACAATGGTATTTTAACTATTGCCCCCACTAGCTTTTCCTGTTTTCTTCTGATCAATATAAGGATATTTGATATTCAATTTATTGAAAAATTTTAATCTAGCAAATTAGCAAAATTATATTCATGAGAGTAAAAAAGTATGAAAATTTCCGTCCATGCAAATAGTCAAAATCTGTTCGAAGAAATATTTTAACATAGAACAAGATACCTAGGTTTTTAGTTTTAATGATTTTTAATGGTTTCTAAATCTATTCTAGAGCCTTACGTGACCTTTATTATATTGTATTATTATGGCTCAGTATGCATTAATATTGCTTTTCTATACTTATTATTTGTCTTATTATTATCTATATAAAAGACTTCAAATAGTGCACTAATTATATATAAACATACATCCTGAAAATCCAAATTAAAATTCATGCCTATTTTAAAGGATTATTTTCTACATTTCCTGTTCAAGGTTTTATTTATTTTGATATAATATGATATAATTATTATGGTGTGATATTGGCACAATATATAAACGAAGGCACTTATCTGACAACCTAAACTAGCATTTCTTTTTTATAATTCATCAATAAACAACAGCAAAACAATCCATTTAAATCGTTAAATTTTTTGAGAATCCAAATACAATATATTTGCCCACACAGTTAACATTTTTATTGCACAATTTTTTCCCTTCTGGCTATAAACACTTATATCAACGTTCCGGATTGATAACTTTCTGTTAACAAAATTATAACACACAGCACGTGATATTTATTTATGATTCATGTTTCATATAAGATACCTTATTTTTGATCTTTTTAGCTCGCTAAGAATCTCTTCTTGTGCTGATAACACGGTTTTCGAGCCACTCATTTTACATACTCAGTTTGAATTAACAGTATGAGGTATATTGAAATTCGAGGGTTACAAACTGTCGTTATCCTGAGTGACCCGATAATGTATTGAAATTCGGGAACTAGATCTCTATGACAAAATGTCAGAATATTAACGCTGTCACGTATCTACAAACCCTAATTTGTTTTCTCAGTGGAATTCTGAACTTAATCTCCGTGTGGGCTGTTATGGAATATTTTATAATTATTTAATTAATGTTTAATATGATAAAATAAAAGCACTAAAAAATCTCTCTCTTTAGAGAGGTGGAAATTGAACATAGAAAAAGTTGAAACGATATTAGAGTTTGTAGTTCAAAAATATTAAAAAATCTGTCAGATATCTTGTAATTTTGAGTGATTTACGAAAGTTAAACAAACAATGACAACAAGACTTTACCCAGTAAGGTGTTCTTGAAACCCAATCGCTTCTAGAAGTTGTTCAAACTTCATCTTTTCAGAAACTTCTTGGTATAGTACAGTGTCACGGCTTACGTGAAAGAGCTTGCAAACTTTCTCGAAACTTTGGTAGAAGTCGCTTAGACTAATTCTCCCGTCTCTGTCCACGTCGAGTTCGATGAACACTCGCTCTAACTCTGAAGTCGATAGTTTTAAATCCTCACAACATTTTTCTAGTTCCCTTTTCTCTATGAAACCACTTTTGTTTGTGTCCCAGGATTGAAAAATATCCTTTACGACCAAGACACTTTGTGCTCCTCTTGCGTCGTCCATATTGGAGTTAACCCATCTTTCACGGGCCTTCGCAACGTTATTCAAATATTTGCCAAAGTTTTCACTCGTGCTGACAAACCGGGCTGATTATCGATTCTTGTTTATATACAAAAGCGCAATCTTTACATTCTTGCATACTTGTTTCCTTGAATGACGTAGAGAACCTCTTCTATTCTATCCAATCAAATAACCTAAAGTCACCCATTCTTTGTCTCAGTGATTTTAAACAATACTTCACTCCAGGCGACTATTTCTTAACACAGTTTAAAATGTCCTGGAACTTTCAGGTAAATTTTGGAAATTAGGACAAGACTTTATAATAGGTTCAGAAATTTTCATTGAATTTGAGCAAAACTGCAAAATGTTTAGAGATTTTTTAGAAGTTGCTTAGACACTTAGCTATGGATTAACGGCGCTTTTGTTACGGGATTAGGAACAACAAAACTAGCGAATTCCACCAAACAATCGTCAAAGAAAGAAAAATTGAAAAGGTTTATAGTCCTTTGTGAAACGTGCTTCGCTAGCACGTGTTTTATTAGGATTATATTAGGTTTCTATTAAAAGGGTGTATTGGCCTTTGTTTTCCATGTCAAAACACAGGAAGCCCACTCAATGAAATCGTTGAACGGAACGTTAGATGGAAAATACAGATGAAACACAAGGGAGTAAAGAAAGGATGGGAGGAAAGAAAGAATATAAAAGAATGAATAAGTGAGTCAAAGAAAGGAGGAAAGAGAGAGAGAGAGAGAGAGAGAGAGAGAGAGAGAGAGAGAGAGAGACAAACGAACAGAAGGAAGGAAGGATGCGGAACATTAACTGCGAAGAGAAAGATGGACTGAAGGGAAATAAGAAAGGAAAAACAAGCAATTATATGTAGGAGTCAAACATTTTCGAAGGAACCGCTTTCCCATTGATCCTTGCGACATTCATTGACGAATCATCGATTTTATCATCGTATAGTGTTACGTGACGTTTGTCGCTCTTTATCTCTTACCATCAGCCGAGTCTTTTCCTAGACTTAAGTATCATCGTGTGATTAGAACTTGTAACGTCTCGCCCTTGATTCGTGGGTTTTTGCAAGTCCGAATTCTCCGGTTTTAATCCCCCTAACCTAAGAAGCCGGACTTAGATCAGCCTAGAGGTTGTTCCAGGTTGCGATCTGTGAGTTACCCGTGCCCTGACTTAGATCAGCCCGGAGGTTGTTTCAGGGTTCTATCTGTGAGTTAGCCGTGCCCTGACTTAGATCAGCCTAGAGGTTGTTTCAGGTTGCGATCTGTGAGTTACCTGTGCCCTGACTTAGATCAGCCCAGAGTTTGTTTCAGGGTTCAATCTGTTAGTTAGCCATGCCCTGACTTAGATCAGCCCAGAGGTTGTTTCAGGGTGCAATCTGTTAGTTAGCCACGCCCTGACTTAGATCAGCCCAGAGGTTGTTTCAGGGTTCAATCTGTTAGTTAGCCATGCCCTGACTTAGATCAGCCCAGAGGTTGTTTCAGGGTTTGATCTGTGAGTTACCTGTGCCCTGACTTAGATCAGCCCAGAGTTTGTTTCAGGGTTCAATCTGTTAGTTAGCCATGTCCTGACTTAGATCAGCCCAGAGGTTGTTTCAGGGTGCAATCTGTTAGTTAGCCACGCCCTGACTTAGATCAGCCCAGAGGTTGTTTCAGGGTTCAATCTGTTAGTTAGCCATGCCCTGACTTAGATCAGCCCAGAGGTTGTTTCAGGGTTTGATCTGTTAGTTAGCCATGCCCTGACTTAGATCAGCCCAGAGGTTGTTTCAGGGTTTGATCTGTGAGTTACCTGTGCCCTGACTTAGATCAGCCCAGAGTTTGTTTCAGGGTTCAATCTGTTAGTTAGCCATGTCCTGACTTAGATCAGCCCAGAGGTTGATTCAGGGTTTGATCTGTGAGTTAGCCATGCCCTGACTTAGATCAGCCCAGAGGTTGTTTCAGGGTTCAATCTGTTAGTTAGCCATGCCCTGACTTAGATCAGCCCAGAGGTTGTTTCAGGGTTTGATCTGTTAGTTAGCCATGCCCTGACTTAGATCAGCCCAGAGGTTGTTTCAGGTTGCGATCTGTGAGTTAGCCATGCTCTGACTTAGTTTTTTTTTTTAATGAAGAACAATTCAGTGCAACAGATATCCAAAGATATATCAAGATACATCGCCTAAGTTGAAAACAGCGAATGAACAAGCGATGGAACGAGTGCCCAAAAAAATAAATGAGATCGAGAATAAATGAATGTAAAAATGAACGTTCTTATATTTTCACGGTTGATTTAAATAAAAGTTTTTCTTTTATTGTTAAGTAAAAGTTCTAGTTATCCTGAAATAATATTTATCTATTTATTTAACAATTTTATATTTGTTTTCTTTATCATTACTTATGTGTTTTTTATCCTATTAATTTTACCCTATTTCCATATGCGTCGGAGCTGTTTCCGCTAGTTCACTGATAAAATCAAACATTTACTTGACCGACTCTATGCCGGCACCGGTAAGAATTATTCAAGTGCATACATACTACATACATTTGACAATGTATTTTCCTTAAATCTAGCTATCAGATGTTTAACAAATCGTTAAAAAAAAATAAAAAATAAATAAAAAATTATAGAGTTGATTGATAAATACCGTAGAACTTCGAATAAAGCCATGTGTTGCTTTATAAAGGCTGTCCTTCACCGAGATTTTACATTGGATCCATTGTATTTATCTACTATGTAAGCTTTAGTGCTGGTCGGATGTGGTCGTTTTATAAAGGCTGTCCTTCACTGAGATTATACAAAGGGTCCACTGTATTTATCTTAATCTATGTGATGTTTAGTGCTGGTCGGATATGGTCGCTTTATAAAGGCTGTCATTTACCGAGATTATAGTTTACATAGCCGGGCCAACTGTATTTAACTAAATGGTGTTAAACTGTGCAATGTGGTTCTTGAAGTTCCGGATCTCTCCGAGCCGATATCAACAAAAGCAGTCTGCAGAAGTTGGGGCCAACAAAAAGATGTCCAACAGATTAAACACCGGCTTTTAGAATCAATTATGAATTTTTAGGATGTCACTTAGTCAGGAAAAAATAATGAAATCTTTTTGATTTTTATGATTTTTTGTGTACTTTTTATCTTAAAATCGACGTGCAAATCGTTCAACAAATTGGACCATTTCCGCTTGGTATAATAAACCATTTTGAAAGTTTTTGGTTTAGTGATTGCTTTTATGTTATTTTGTTCAAAAAAGCTTTTCAACGAGATTAACTTTCGAGTGAAAAAAATTCATAACTTTTAAAAAAATATGGTACTAAAACTTTGAATGGCTTCTATTCTGAAATCCAATTCCTGTTACACTAAAGCTGTAAGATACGAGTAAGATTTCCCACTAATGTGAAAGCTGGCATAACGTATTTTTTTGCTCTGCGAGTTTATAGTACGACAGTTTTCGCTTTGTGTACTATTCTACTACAAAAGTTAAAGAATAGAATTAAATAAAAAATAAATTTAAAAAAATTTCATTTTCGTGGTTGTTTTAGTGAGTATATTTTTGTGTGTGTTTTTGGAAATTAGATTTTACAAACGTCAACACGATTCAAAGAGTTTAAATTAACCTCAAGAGGAAAGAGCAAAAAAAAGTGGTAAAGTGAAAGTATAGAAATCTGGTTTTTTTTTAATGAAGAAAAGATGAATGAATCGATGGATGGGATAAGAAAGAAAATAAAGAAGACGTGTGAATGAGTGAAAGAATGGATAAATGAATGAAAGAGAATGAATGAATGAACAAATAAAGAAATATTAAGGTGTATGAGTGAATGGATGGATGAACAAATGGATGGAAGAAAGAGATAATCATTTTATGGGTAGATGAAATGATTGAATAAATCAATAAAAGAAAGAATGCATTAATGAAAGAACGAACAAACAAGCAAATCGACAAAATATATTTTCTTGCTCGTAAAAAAAAAGAAGTAATTTCCCAAGAGTCACTTAACCTTCGTACGTTCTTGCTATTTTTATCTACCAAAAAAAAAAAAAAAAATTACGTCCACAATCTTAACAAATGATGCCTTAAATCGCTTCATCCCCTTCACTTAATTCCCTACACGTTTCTATCTTTTTGATATATAACCATGTCTGCGTCATCTATCACGTCATTCAACATCGTAGGCGTTGCCATAGTGACCTTGGGACGCTCTTTTTTTTTCGAGTAAAAATAGAAGCTAAGATTGAATAATTTAGCGGAGTTACAAAGCATGTTTCAAAGATAGAGCGATAAAGTTGCCTCGTTAGGACTCCAGACTGACATTCATGGAAGTGATTGTGGTGATAGAATAAAACTTGTTCCGCGCCGCGCGTGATACTTCTCAAGCGGGCTTGGAGCGCTATCATCTTTAAATCTTCATTTTGTAGTCAAAACAACGAAAACGGCTCTCTAGCTCCTTCCTTTACTCAGCGTTTGTTTCTCTGACACGTTTAGCCTAAGTTTGATAGCTTTTGGAGACGATTATGTAATAATAAAGTCCAATGAATTTTTTTTCGTTCTAGCTTGGTTCAAATAGCCGTTGCTTTCCGTCACTGAAAATGAGAAATTTTTGCCGGCTCAAATTGCCTTAACACATGCAACCAAAGCCTTTCTGAACTAGGCCAGTATCCTTTAATTGGCCCTATTTCACTGTATATCACCTTTTCCAGGCAACTTTGTTTGCTTGATTAGCCTTCTTTCAATCGCAGTATTGACCCAAAATTGAGTGTTTCGAATCTATGACCAATGTATCGTTTAACTAAAATTTGCGTAAGTCTTGAGTTTACAACCGTGAGATTTCAAATTGAAAATCCAAATTCAAGAAAACTTTGGTTTTCATTCGTTTGGCAGGAATTAAAGGAACTGCAGAAAAATGAGAAACTGAAGCACTTGGAAAGAATAGTATTAAAATCGTTATTTAAACAAATTCTGGCCAAGATTGTAAGAAACTCCCACTTCCCGAATCTTTAACAGTTTCTATGATTGATTTTTCCTAATAGAAAGTACTGAATATCGGACTGCCAAAAACACGAAATGCACATAATTAATCGGCTTGTTTGGCTTGAAATTATTGATATTATTTCGGATTTAATCAATGCCATTTTGTTTATTTTTGAAGTTCCGGAATCCTTTTGTTTGTTCAGTTTTGGGATAGAAATTTTGAATTTGAATTTAGAGTTATAAGTATTTATCACTGCTAAATAATTTTTTGACTCATTTTGTTGCCAATGTTACTGACGACCAGCTTAGGAAAGTTAATTTATCCTATTCTACGCTCATAAGACTTTACATATAATATTTCATTCACAAATAAACTCCCATAAATCGACAAGTACGTACTCTTGATTGCATTTTTTATCGTTGTCAAAAACGAACATTATACTGAGAAAAATCGTTCACTTTTCCCATTTGACTGGAAGGCATGGCAATCTAGTTCTGCGTAGGCTTTGCCTTAACTACAAAATTTATTACTGATGTTTATTTTCGAATACTTGCTAGGCTTTCCAAATCTTATATTCAATAAATTTTAGCTAAGAAGAAAAAAAAAAAAAGAAGAATGAAATAGGGAAATTGTCCTGCGAAATTTTACGCATCTCGTCTAAGAAACGTCTGTCGAGGTTCACATGTAATCAACAGTAATCGTAATCAACAGTAATCAAATTCTAATGATATGTATCGAAAATTACCAACCTTTGATTTTAATCTTTTCTTTGAGAAAAAGTTGGAAAAATTATTATTTAACAGCGTGAGCAACATCACGTACTGAATGCCATCATTTCTTTCAATACCATGAATTGACTTTTCATCCGTTTTCAGCATAATACATAATTATTAACAATAGTTTTCAAGGTTCACTTTGAAAAAGCATTTCGCATTCCAGAAAAATTTTCAAATGAAATTCTATACTTAGTAAATTATACACGGAGCAAATCACCTCCAATTATTCGCACTCAAGGCTATGTTTTAATTCGGATTTTAGTTTTCAAGATTTTTTTGATTCTTTATTGTTTTCTGTTTAACTGAGTTCTTTGTCATTCTTTTCTGTTGTAATATAGACCCCTTTACTCGATGTTAGCCGTCATTAAGTCATTCAACAGCGTTCTAATTCATAGTTTTGAAATATTGATATTTGATATTTGACAAGCAAAACTAGCTAATGTCTTGTAAGATAGTTTATTGCAATTCTTCATTTTAAAGATTTTGTCTGATTTTTAATGTTACTCATCCCTGGCGAAAAACGAGGAGTGGCTGCACGCACCAAGCAAGGTTTCATAGCTGGAAAGCGCGCGCGTCAATTTTGGCGCGAAAAAGCCATCATATTTAGCCATCGAAAGAACCAATTACTTGCAAGGTTATCAGTTTTCTGTTATCCCGAATAGTTGCCGAATTTCGTAATATAGTTGAAATTTCGGAATTTTTACTGAGGTCGAATCATGAAGTGTAACAATTTCATGTGCTATTCAGCACACGACTCTTGATAACTTCACCTTTCGTTACTAATCTTATTTTTAGCTCTTATTCTAGATATAAAATTAAACGTGCTATGAATAATATTACTCTCTTAAACACTTGACTATTTTTAGAAATTCGTATATGTGAAGACGTGCTAAAATAGTTTATATTATTCTAATTTGTATTTATGCATATTTTACGAAAATTCAGAAAATGTATTCTCAAATAATTTACTTTCCTTATGTTTGTGAGAGCTATCGTCATAAGGGGACATGAGGCCTATAATATATTTGGGGTCGAGTTTGACCTAATAATCTAGGGAGGCTGGAATCGGAATAAAAAACTTCAGTCACGTTTTCCTTGATACAAAAGGTGACCATTAACACTTATCATAAATAAAGAATTGTTAGTTAAACTAAAACTTTTACATGACTCTCTCGTTTGGTCATTTGCATTGCAATCCTTTTTCTGGCTCACTTCAGCCGCTTTCCTCTACCTAATACGTGTAGTAGCCATGGTTGTCAACGGTTTAGCATTATCTACGAGTTTTTTTATCATGCAAAAGCGTCTCCGTGTCATCGTATGTTTTTTTTTAAATTATAATTTTGCCATTCATTTCTTGTGAAACATATGATGCCAAGACGTCTCCATTACTATGCATACTGATATATGCCAAACGGCAAGCATCAATATTCATACTCCTGATGAAGCTCCCATTCTCTAAATCTACCTTTACTACTACCATCCTTTGATTTAAATGCAGTCATCAGAGCTTCATAATATTGGATATATCTCCCATAGTTTACAGGACCAAATTCAGCAATATTCCTCTTTAACTCGCATTTTAATTATGCAGCAATACATCTACAACTTTTTTGCTTCACTTCTTTTTGTGTCTAAAAAACTGGTCCAGGTTGTATGAAGGGTAAAAAACGCTATCCAATGGATGGATCTTATCCAGTTGACACATTTATTGGATAACAGCATTGACTTATCCACCGGATAAGGATATGGAATTATCAGTCGGTTAGCGCTTTCCACCCTTCGTACAACCCGTCCCAGAAAACGTGTCATGGATGCCGACCTGAAAACGTGATTCGACTGAATGACGCTCTTTTGACCCTACGTCGTGCCGTAACCATGGCTATCAGCGATGTGCAATATTCACGCGTAGTGGCTGTTCTGACCGTAGGTGTTCCACCCTCTAAGGGATGGACCATTTGATGATCGAAGGGGGGTTGCACGTACAAATCTCCCACAAAATATCAACCTCTTCTTTCTGTAAAGAAGGAAACACCCCCCCCCCCCCCAAATGGTCCATCACTAAAACTTGTTAATTGTTCATCAACTTTACAGCTTTATTGGTCATTGAATGTGACTTGAAAAAAGGTTCTAGTAGGATTTCTTCTCTTAAATTTTGCATATTTGAATTCCTAGTAAAATATGAGATGTCGCATGGAAGAGTATCCGAGTAGTAGTCAGTGATAAATGCAGCATCTCCATGCAGTGATGCCATTCTTTAGTGTGCATCTTACACATGCAATACTTCCTGTTAATATATCAGTTCCGCTCTATGTAATGCTACATTACCATATCGGCTGCAGTTATGAGTCTCATACACAATGTTTAACATGCAATATGATATGGATAGCTGGAGTTGCAGGTGCAATATTTTTATGTATCCTTCGACATGCAACATTGCCGTTATCAATTCATGCAACATTTACATGTCATAAAACTGTTTGGAAGAAAGGTTTTCTTGTGAGAACTGAATACCGCATACTATAATAAATTTTAATCTTCTCGAATTTTAAACTTCAAAACGATTTTAATGATCTTTTAGAAGCCCAAACAAGGCTAAACCAACTCTGTTGTATACAGGACAAATGGATATACGAAATTTATCCAGTTGCCTCAAGCTCTTCAGCGAATTATTCGCATGGAACATGATCCTATAATCACAAATGCGATGATCCTATCCCGAACTATATATCCTTGCAATATATGTTTGAACAGAAATGTTTACTTCAAAGCCCTACAAAATAATGCAAGCTTGTCCAATTATTTATAACTATGAACGATTATGGGTGAAATTCCTGTACCTTATTCATCTTCTGCACAAAAGAAAATCCAAACAATACAAGCAAATAAACAAGCGCAAATATGGAAGCAAAACTTCACCATCTAGAAACTAAAATGAAGCAATCTTTTTTCATAATTTTTCTTCTGATTTAATTTTCTAGCTTTCCATTCGACTATACACAAAACTTTATGTAACCCCGGCTCACACTTTTGGATTCTCCTCTCAGCATATTTTATCCCAACGTTTTTCAGTTCTTTGGTTACAGGTTTTCCCCCTCAATTCATCACGAAAAGATTCATCCACGACACTTTTTCTATTTCTACTTTCATTCCCGGCTTTCCGGCAAATTTTTAGCCCAAAATCTGTTAACCATGAGTATGAAAACTCATGTTTAATTTAACCAGGCAGACGTCGAAGTACTAGTTTAATTTATTACAATTTTGTAGTCATTTTGATATACCACCTTGATTAGAACTCTGTCGTGTTCGTCTTAGCAAATCCTTCCACCTATGCGTCTCCTGCTGTTTAACGATAGCTCATCACGATAATTTAATATTTAGCGAACAGTCCGCCTTTTCCGAACGCTTCAGGTTTGTTTCAACTGATGTATTTTTAAGAGCCGTGCTATGTTATCGTATGCATAAAGTTGAATTTAAGCCGGGTTTTAGATTCTGGGGCCGTTTTATCCAATCAAAATAAAAGGTTGGAATGGCTTTTTTGCTCTGAAAAAATTCCCTTTTATTTCAAAACATTCAAGCATTTAAAAATAATAATTAAGAAAGTTGGAAGCATATTAGCAAAATAAAAGATGTGAATTTTTAAAACTCTACAAGGTGGATAGAGACGATGGATATGGCGATTGGGGCGAAGATAATACGCCTACTTTCCCGCGCTTTTTAGGGATCAATTATGCCATTTCTCGCCAGAGATGTTCAAGACAAACCCTTAGACAATATAAACACTTTTTGACAGCTGAAATGATTCCAATCGGCAGTGTAAGATTTCAGTTTGATAGCGAAGGATCCTTTTCCAACTTAGTTAAGTAGAGATGCAAATTTATTTCTAAAATAAGTTATGTGAATAAATGGTCTTCATTTCCTTGAGAGACATTAAAAAAGTACTTAAATGTCACGAGATCTTGGTTTTTCGGGTTGAATTTTACTTGTTTTTTTTCAATTAAGGTTTCATTTTAAGACTTTAGTCAATCTTGGGTAGTTCTCTTTCCGCTTTTCTAATAATGGCCTTGAAAGTTAAAACGCATTTTAAAAATTGTAAGAACTGTGATAATTTTCGGGTTTTGCGTAGGTTTTAGATTAAGCAAGAATACGTTCTTCAACGAGACTTTGGTTTTCATGGCAACGGAATTCAAGGCAGCTTAAATAAGCATTTTTTTCCCACTAAACAAGCGACCAACTCTAGCAAAATACCTTAAAAATAATCGTCTAAGTTGTAACATTTTTTGGGGGGAGTTTTCGTTTGAGGTACAAGAGGTTGTTCATTTGTCAGCTAGTGTTGCTGCGTTCCGCTTAAGCCTTCAAAATACTCGCGATAATTTATAGCCTACCAAAGAGTCATTTTTTTGAATAAATTGAAATTAAATCTTAAGCTGCTCTATTCTAGTTAGTCTCGAGTAAAAATAAAGGAAAATTGCAGTGATTCCGTATTTTCCCCCAACGCCAAACTATCACTTGTCAATCTTAATCTCTCTCTGTTAAAACAAATTTCATGTTTAGTGTTTGCTTGTTCTGTTCCATCGACAAGATGAATAATACATGTAGTGGGTTCAGATTATTATGTTAGTTCTAAAAATAATTATTATGGCTTTTGCAGTTTCTAGGTTTAAGGACGAAATTTTAGACGTATTTCTTCACTCAGGCCCGAAAAATAAAAATTGTCTATCCCAAAATTGAATTTGAGTTGAATGGAAAATAAATTTTTATATTAGCCTACGATATTTTTATTTTTATTTTCTGCTGTTGTTCTGTATTTGTTTTACTGGAATAAATCGTTGAAATAGATATGCTATTTTTCAGATTCAGTGATTTCGTTTTAACTAAGGATATTCCTCTAATTTTAGGCAACCGATTTCGACAAAAAGAAATATATGTATATATATATATATATCTATCTATAATTTTTGTACCTCGGCGTGCAAAGTTTGATATAAAAGTGCAACGTTTATTTGGCTTCAAACGAAGAAATATGGACATCATTTCACCATCGGAAGTCCAAACCATGAGGCTTTTAATAGTAATAATACTGATATCATTTGGCCTAAAAGCCCTCGAAATTAAATCACGACATTGTCCTGTTAGCTCGCTTTGATATCCGTGTCTCATCATTTAGGCCGTGGGTCGAGCAACTTGGCGTTGTCGGTTCCCAGTAAACTACATCGAAAAAAAACCCTTTGAACATAGTTCCTTCTACTAGAATATTGATATTTTAAGACAGGAAATAGAAACAAAAGATACATTTATCATAACATAGAGTTATTAAGTTTACGACTAGAACAATTAGAGGAACGACATCCAAGACGGAAATATTATCTAGTTTCTTGAAGCGAATCGCTTTTCTCTTCGATGGCAAATTCAACTCACTAAGCTCGAACTTCGTTCAATTCGACAACTTATTTTCGTATACTTTAGTCACTAATTTTCTTACTCTAAACTAGAATCTTTTCTTCCCTTGTTACGATAATGTTTTTCAAAAAAACTGTGTCGCTATAGGTTTATTTTTGCAGAATTACATAGTTCCAAGGCACTTGTTTTTAGGGCAAAGGGGAAGAGTTGTACCTGTTTGGTTTAATAACCGTGCAAGATTTCGAAAATAAATGGAATAGAAAATTTTGCAACATCATCAGGATAAGATCTTCAGTGTTTTCGTGATCGTTTAAATTGAGCCCCGAGGTAAAAATGAGAGCTGGTGTCTAAACTGCGTGCATTTGTATTCGTCTGTGTATCCTCACGAAAGAAAGTGGAAGGAACTTAATATGGAAAACTGGTGTTTTTTTTTTTTGTTTTTTTTGTTTTCTTCACGCTTATGAATCTTAAACAAAGAGAAACCTGTCCTGGTTCTTGTGCAGGGTATCCCCGTTAGCTCTGTCCCTGGAGTTGCAAGATTTAACAAGCAAAAATAATTCGTTTTTTAAAGTAACGTAGACTTACCCAGATAGATTCGAGAACGATTTACCCAATCGCTGTTTGAGCTCTTCAATTTCATCACCTGTTGCCGACCTTGTTAGCCTTTTTTGTTTTAACCCTGAGACAACATTTTTAAACTTTTTGAAGTTCTCCGAGAACTCTTCGATGCTAATCCTTCCATCGCGGTCCACATCGAGTTGGTTAAACACCTCTCCAAGGTCTTCATAGTCTAAATCGCATACTGCAGCAAGTTCTTCGCGGTCAATGTATCCACTGCCATCCAAATCAACGGTCCCAAAAAGGTCCCTTGCGTTGAATGCTGTATTTACCTCGTCGGCCATGCCGACTCGTTCGCAATCAGCCCATAAGCTTCCCCCTTCAATTTTGATTTTTCTCCTGTAAGCGTAAGAACGATCGATTTATATCCAAGTAGGCCTTGAGCTTTCAGCCAAGTTAGTAATGATTTTCCCGGGAACACGTCACTTCGCCACACACAGCTGTTTCTAGAAACTTAAGTTTCGCCACCCGTTCTTACTCTACCGCGGTTGTTAGGTACTGTCCGAACCAACCAATCAGCGCGCAGTAAATATAATCCGTACACCAAAACATCCTTCAATTGGTTGATGTATTTATAGTATTTAAATTACCCCATTGTTTTGACGAACACGAAGGGGATGTTAACTAGAACCCAAGACCTCATCGGCTTAGGTCCGAATGCTAGTGATAGCGTTGCCTAGCGACTATTCCTGTTACGAGAATGATAGATGTTGGTCGGCTATTGAGTTGACAAACTGTGGCGGGTTTGAAGTTTCCTGATGTGTTTTGTAGGTTCATTTCTCAAGGGCAAGCGACAAATGGCTCGATATTCTTTCTAGAAGAATTTCTTCTCTTTCAAAAATGGACAAAATTTTCCAACTAAGTAGTACAAAGAAATTATTGCCAATAATCCATACCCCCAAAAATTAGGTTATTAAAAACATTCTTTCTTTCATTCGTTTCGAGGATTAAAATCCTAATCTAGTCAAATAATTTTTTGGATAATTATAAAAAAATATTTAGTTAGATACACTCAACAATAAAAACCTGGCTGTCCATTCTTCTTTTATAGTTTTAACACTTAAACTTTCTTCTTAAAGCAGTGGCAATTATTACAAGTATATCTACTTTATTAAGAACAATTAAGATTTCGAAATAATATTGGAATACGGTATTCTAGAAAATGTTTTGTGCAGTTCGTAATGTTTTTTGGGAAGAATTGATATTAGTATTGTTAACTAGACGTTTTCAGTCATTAGTTGTAACAGTTTTTTTAATTTCAAAAAAAAAAAAAAAAATGAAATTACAAAAATGATCGTAAAGGATGATTTAGTCGTGGGCTGATTAGAGAAGCTCAGTGAAATAAATACATGGATGGATGGATGGAATAAAATTGAATGATGAATGAATGAAATTTAATGCAATTGAATGAATAAAAGGAAAAATGATCGTAAAGGATGATTTAGTTATGGGCTGATTGGAGAGAAGCTTAGTGAAATAAATAAATGAATAGATGGATGGATGGATGGAATAAAATGGAATGAATGAATGAATGAACTTTAATGTAATTGAATGAATAAATGGATGTATAATGGAACCGAAAACAAGCAAATAAAAATTGAATGATCAAACAAGCAAATATGTATCCGTTTGTTTCGAATTATATTAGTTTGTTTAATTAAAAATCAGTAAAAAACAAAACATAAGCTGTATTTACTCTTACAAAAGGATTTAATTTCACATAGTTAGTAAATTATTCCGAAGGTCGTGGGTTCGATTCCCAGCGAGGTCGGAAATTAATTTTTCCGAATTTAATTCCAAGGGTCTTTCGCCCGGAATAACCTCGTTCCCAAGCACTATAACTTATCTATATTTCTATATCTTCATGAGTATCTTCATGTATTTCATGAGTGCTACGCGGTCCACATATTCTCATAATTTCAAATAGTTAGTAAATTGCTTAATTAAAAAAAAGTAAAAAATAAAATATACTCATTATATGCTAATACTAAAAATATTCATTTCATATAGGAATATAAATTTTTTTTTCGGTAATGGCAAAATTAAATTTAAATGTACAAAAAAGTAAAGAAGACGAAATCATACGAAAAATGTATATAAACCTATATTTTTCTCTCCTTAAATTATTATCAAGTTAAAGAATCAGTAATAAGCAAGGTATTCAGTGTGATGAATAAATGAGTTGAAATAAATAAATTGAAAAATTCAATATTTGATTTGACAGTTTCGTTGTCAAAACTTTGATTGACATTAATGAGTTTTTAGTTGACATATTTAATATTTGTTTTCTTGTGTTTATTCTATTGGATTTTGACAAAAGCAGACTCTTTGGGATTAGAGGGATCGGGTTACGAATATGCTCTCTTTTCTACTTTTTTTCTCAGCAAATAAACGTAACTTTATGTGTCAGTGTTATAAATTGAGAAAACGTCTGTTTGATTGCAGTTTTTCAGCTCTCGCAACATTGATTCGAGTTAAAAAACGAAGCATTTTGCCTCTTAGTGCATGTGTACCCAGAATACCCCTCGGTTTTAGCTTCAATGATTTAATCATTTGAACCCAGAAACGATTTTTAAATTTGGTGCAAACAAAACTTATTATTAGGATAAATATAGTTTAAACAAAAAAATCAAACATTTCAATCTGAGATCTTAACAAAAATGAACGAAAACTGCGCGTTTTGAAATAGTCTTTTTCGACCAATAAAATATTTAAAATGAATCAATTTGCACTTACTCCGACGAAGGACTAACGTCCGAAACGTCAGTTTCACAAAGCTTTTTACGGTGATTCAATTTATCCACAAGTTCCTGCTGTTTTATTGAGAAACACCGACGCAGTCCACGCTAGTACTCTACTAGTTACCACTAATTTTTTTTTGGAAGGGTAACAATTTATAGCTCAGCAGCTAGTGAATATGTGGTCCTCATTGCATGGTCGAATTGGAATAAGCGTGTTGGGTTTTAGCACAGGACTACTATGGTTTTGTTTGCATATAACGACAGGTCTAGAGATCGAACCTAAATCACATCGAGCGAGGTTTCCGTTTGCAGTTCTAACATGCGTTTTATGAGACTATATATCAAAATAAAGCCTTGAAATTTATATTTTATTGATACCCTGAAACAACCTTTGGGCTGATCTAAGTCAGCGTGTTTTCAGTGCGATGGGATGAAAACAGTAGAATAGCAAAAGGACTTCAACTTACTTATTTCATTCATATCAAACTAAAAGAAATCCTAGACTTTTATATATTCAACCAGTCCTACACTTAGCTCTTGTTCTATTTATACCAACATTTTCAAGAAATGAAGATTTTGAAACCCTTTAAAATATAACTGTATTGAATTTTGTTATTTTATCTTTCAAGAAATATTTTTGTCGCTAAAAACCTGAAATTATTACTATTTTTTTTAGTACGAAGAATTATGGACTCCCACGGCGTAGTTTTAATTTTCATTGCTTATTTTTGTTCTATATTTACTTAGTAAGGGGGCATTTGTATAGCGATCATTGGACTTCCCGCTTCACAAAATTATCATCGACACGACATCTTTGAGTAAGTAAACACTGAAACAGTCTGCTTCCTGTAATTATTGTCGACATATGAGAACGTTTTCCCTTCAGCCAGCACCATTTAATTTTGAGCAAACAGTCCGACAACAGCAAATAAACCCTGTATTAAGCGGGACAGCCTGTATAAAACGACCGCTCAGTATCAATTGGAACACCCTGATATTAAGTTGACACATGTATAAAACGACCACTCAGTATTAGTCGGAACAACATGTTAAGTGGACACCTGTATAAAACGACCACTCAGTATTAGTTGGAACAACCTTTATATTAAGTGGACACCTGTATAAAACGACCACTCAGTATTAGTCGGAACAACTTATATTAAGTGGACACCTGTATAAAACGACCACTCAGTATTAATGGGAACAACCTGTATTAAGTGGACAGCCTGGATAAAGCAACCATTGGACATTAATCGAGACGACCTGAATAAAGTGAACAGCATGTTAAAAGCGACCACTCGGTAATAATCTGGACAACTGGTATTGAGTTGATAGTCTAAATCCATCTTATCTAAGAGCCAGCACCTTGTATCAAGCGAATGAACATTCTGTATCGGACCAGGCAGACTGTACAAAGTTTGCCTGTAAGTTTTATGTGAAGCTACTACCCTATTTGAAACGGGCAACTTGTCTCAAGCAATCAGTTCGAACTTTGGCAAAGTGGATTTGCAAGCTGTGTTAGACAAGCAGTTAAACCTGTAATAAGCGACCAAACTGTTTTCAAAGGCAACCTGTCTTAAGCGAACAGTAATGTATTGACGGACATCCAAACTTTGCAAAGTGATTATGCAGGCTGTGTTAGATGAGCAGTCTGCATTGCGTATTCAAAGAACCTGTATTAAGCGACCACCCTGTAAGAGCGACCACTCTATATTAAACGTACACCAGGTGCATAACGTCCTGTATTTAGCACACATTACCGCCATCTCTTCTTAACCGACCCCTGTGATTAATAGAAATCATTTTAAAAGACTCAAACCCGCAATCTCGCTCCGGTAGGGTTTACTCGTAATCAATAGATTTTTTCCTTAGTTACGGATATCTTACTAAAAATTGCAGACCTTTAGGAGCCAAATGGTCGAAGCAGCAACAACTTGGTTATGACTGATTAAAAGTTTAATGATCTTCTTCAAAGTCATAGACCTTTAGGAACCTTAGCCGTTATCTAATCTCATGCAAGACAAATGTTTATTTGCGGATTTCATGCAACTGAACATATCAAATTACTGTCTGTCCCTCTTTCCTTTTTACTCCGTTCTCTTCCTTTTTTCCGTCCTTCATTGTTTGCTCGTTCGTTCGTTCGTTCGTTCGTTCGTTCGTTCGTTCGTTCGTTCGTTCGTTCGTTCGTTCGTTCGTTCGTTCGTTCGTTCGTTTCTTTCTTTTCTTCCTTCCCTCCTTCCTTCCTTCCTTCCTTCCTTCCTTCCTTCCTTCCTTCCTTCCTTCCAACCATCTATCAATACGTCCGTCCATTCATCTATCCTTTCTTCCTCTCCAACTGTATCATATTTATAGATCTGTATTATTCTAAGGTCATTTTCCTGTCTACATTTAGTATCTAGTCTGCATATAGTCCTGTGACATTGACCCTTTCACTCCTTTTTTCACTAATAATGGTCCTACGTAATGGAGCTAAAAACAACCACGCAATAATCGAGCTACAAATAGATTAATAAACAAAGCCACTTAGAAAACTCTTGTATAAAAAGTTATTATTTCCTGACTAAAAAAAAACGTCTCTTGGTTTAACAACAGATCATTGCGGAATAAGATTCTTTCTAATTCATTTATTATCCCTGGAAACGGCTTGAAACGGATGATTACCTTTTTAAGTAAATAAATAAATGGGGTTTTAAAGTGGCATTTCTACAGAGCTTCAACAGGCTTTTTTTTTTTTTTTTTTTTTTTTTTTTTGCAGAGTGAGGAAAACCGGAGAGTTTCAACAGGCATTTTATTTTTGCAGAGGGAGAAAACCAGAAAACCCGCAAGAAACCCCTCGAACCACAGTAGAGAGCCAACGAGCAACTCTACTCACATAAGACGCCGAGTCCGGAAATCGAAACAGGGTCGTGTCGCCGGTTTTGACCGAGGCAATCGTTCCCACCGCTACGCAACCCGTGCTTCCCATATAGCATTTGCCTTCAGGGCTTGTCTTGTGTTTAACAAGGCATTTGAAAACACGTTTTAATATGATACTTGCTGGTTCTCTCGTGTGCTTCGAGGTTTCTTCTGCAGGTTATCCTGTTTTCCTCTCTCCTCAAAATCAAAAAAACCTATTGGTTCTGGAGTTCAAAGGTTAAACACCTGCCTCTAGTTCGGGAAGAAACAGAGCAATTACTTCCTGCGCTTAGATGAATAACTCAGTAAGGCTTGAAAAATGTTTTGGAATTTTCGAGGACTGTTACACGGTGCAGTTCGTCGTAAAACTTGCCTAAAGATACGATACAACTTTCGGCACTTGCACTTTCACTTTTCGTGAAACTTTTTCGCAAGGAAAGATTCTCGAGACTTGCGATTGCAGTGCCTCATTGGTCTAAGTCAAGGCAAGGCTACCTCTCAGATCGAACCTTAAAACAACCTCTAGGCTGGTCTAAGTCAAGTCATGGCTACCTCAAAGATCGAACCCTGAAACAATTTCTGGGCTGATCTACGACAGGGCATGGCTAACTCACAGATCGAACTCTGAAACAACCCGCTCTGGGCTGATCCAAGTAAGGCCCGCCTAACTCACAGATCGAACCATGAAACAACCTCTAGGCTGGTCTAAGTCAGGGTACGGCTTAGTCACAGATCGAACTGGAATGAAAGCTTCTTAAGCTTTGCAGAGGAAGCCAAAACCGGAGAACCCAAAGGAAAACCCTCGAATCAGGGAAGAGGTTTAACAAATTCTTCGCACATGTGATGCGGAGGAATCGAAAGCAGAGACCTCGGGGATGAAAGTCAAACCCTTGACACGTGGATCATGTATTCCGATGATACAGGGATCCCATGTCTAAGAAAGGACGAGGACGTGGTTAGTTAAGCCGCCTTTTCTAGCACCAGAATTCTTACCCATTCAGGAAGTACCTAGTATGTGGTTAACTTATCTTCACCAAAGAAAAAATTCATTGTGCAAGCCATAGTACCCCGTTGATTTTTAATATGGCTCGAGGGCGGACATCAGTAACACAAGGTCTTTGTATAAGCCGGTTAATCCTTTGTACTCGTTTCTAAAGCCGGTCTGTTCCGGCCAAAGAGCGGCGTGTGACGGACCACCAACTGATTGTATCCGTCGAGGTAGTCTTGATTCTTTCACAACAGGGTTGTCGGTGAATCTGTTAAGGTGTTCCGATGTTTTTAGTCAGGACAAAAGACGGTTGTGTTCCAATTAGGATTCAAATCTTCGTCGCGATAAAAGAGACAAAGGGGAACAAAACGCACTACGAGGATATTGTCTGTTTTGTTGACGGATTCTTACTTGATTTTGAATGACGGATCATTGAACAATTTACATCTTAGAAAAACACAGTGTCATTCAATTGAAAAAATATTATCTCTAATCTTCACTGAGTAATCATTCTAAGTAGTTGATCGGTAATGATTTCGAGAATAGAACTTTTAGTGCGCACGCAATAGGCCCTTTGAACGTCATGATCACGTGACATGCACTTTTCTAAAATAACTGAAAAAGGACTAGAGTACACACCATATATTCGTGAAAAAACTTTGTAAAAAAATTACATAAATTGGTAAGACGGTAGACCCTAGACCTATATACAAAACTTTGCACTAATTCGTACAATTTTCGGTTAGTTAACGTTTTCACAGATAGAGTGCATACAATATATGTGTCAAAAGCTTTGTGAAAATTTGCACAAATTAGTAGAGCGTAGACCTACAAAACTTTGCACTATTTTGTACAATTTTGTTAGTTAACTTTTTCACGGACATATAGTATGCACTCTATATGGTATGCATGCTATTCAAAATGATACTGAAAAGGACTATTTAGTTTGAAATATTCATCATTGTCCTCAATGGTATAATTACTGGACCAATTCTTCGACTGCACGTTACGTCATCGCGTCCATGTTGGTGCCATTTAACAAACGATTTCTCATTCTCATTGTTAACGGTACCACAATGGCCGCCATGTTTTTGTCTTTTTGACTCTCTTGGGAATTCTTGCAATCCATCAATACTGCCTTTTCTCTCACAGATTCATTATAACTGCAACGTAAGCTCCACACAACCTCAAGTGGTGGCATTCCTCTATCTGTGTTCATAGTTATTTGAGTGTAATCATGTGCGCATGGTTATCCTGCCTCGACTGAACCTCTAAAAACCGACCATAGTTATTTCAGTGTAATGATGTGCGTATGGTTATCATGCACCGACTGAACCTCTAAAAACCGAACACGAGGTTTAGTCTAGTCTCAGAACCTCTCGAAAGCGGACGCTGTTAGTGGTTGTTAAAGAGGTCTTATCTGGTCTGAATATATAATTATCTTAAAAGTGTACACAGTTTATAGTGGTCGTTATGGCGAAATCTGGTGTAAATATACAATAAACCTCTCCAAAGCGAACGCTGTAAGTGGTCGTTATCACAAGAGGTTTCGTTTAAATATATAATTCTCTCAAAGTGCGCAGAGTTTATAGTGGTCGTTTTCAAGAGGTGTGGTGTAAATATATGATAAACCTCTCGAAAGCGTACGCTGTTGGTGGTCGCTATCAAGAGGTGTCGTTTAAATATATAGTTATTTTAGGACACCGTTGATGGTCGTTAATTAGAGGTCTAGTTTTTCACCTAGCACTCGGGTGAAGCGTATGGACAGTGCAAACTTACTGAACCTCTCTAAACCGAACACCATGCATGTTCATTGGTCGTAGAGATCTAGGTTTTCAGCTAATACTTCAATGTTCAGTAGAAAGCGGGCACCTTTTGGTCTTCAACAAAAGGTCTCGTTTCTCATGCAAAATTACTACTCCTCTTAAAAGCGGAGAGCACGTTGCCATTCGGGTTAATTTCGGATTTTCTCGGAGATTGCTCGCGGAACTTTTTACATTGGACAGAAGTCTATTCACGCGTCTCCCATACTAAAATTCGATAATCCAGTAATGAACGTCTCTCGGCAATCATTTTTTAAGAGTAATATTTTCTCATACACCGCTGTGATCTATTTTTGGTCAAAAAAATGGGGTTTCAATTCATGTCAGCATGTCGGGAGGGTGTTTAGTTGACCCTTATTGGAAACCAATGATCCATGCATTATACACCAAAAGAAATTTCATTAGAAAAATCAATTAACGCTGTCAAGTCCTTAGGGGTTATTTCTCTTAAGAGAATCATTTCCTTAGCATTTATTCTCTTCGTAATTAACGGGCTGTTGTTTATATGCTTAAGAAACATCAAATGGGTCAATTCTCTTTTGAAATCTATAGAATAAGAATCTGTAGTGCAAATAATAAGATCGTAGCCCTAACGTTGGAGAGAAATGGGGCCCAGAATACCCCTCTAAACGAAGATATTGGAAAACAGAGTTGAAATTCGGCGTTGTGCTTTTGTTGATAAATTCATATGCAAATACTAATTCCTCGCTGACTAATCACGACACAAATTAGACAAATCCTAATATTTTTTCTGCATTTTTATTCGTTCTTTCTACACAAATACCTCTTTCGTATATTTTTTGAAATTTTGGCTCTCGTTTGTCGTGTTCTAGTCTTACACCTTTTCACCAGATTGGTATATAATTCGTGTAAAAATGCGCTTTGTAGTCTCATGCTAGGCTAGTGATTAAGAAGCCTACTCTGATTGGCCCACATAGGGCGATACTTTTCAAAATATAACCCATGGAGTTGAAGCTCCACGTGTAATATATTTGACACAATTTCTTTTAAAGCAACCTTTTAAAGTTGCTATCCCATAAAACTAAACCAACTTTCAATTATTTAACTTTCAAATTATCTAACTGACAATTGGTTGGAATAATTTGGCATATTTAGTGTGATTACAAACTCTTCTAGCATTTGTTGAAAATGTTATAACGTATTTTAATATTTTATCAAATTCTTGATAAGTGTTTTGAGAATTTTGTCTCATTCAACTTTGTTTAGTTCTACCTTGTTGTAAAATCCGTTCACTTCTTGTTTAACCATAAATATTGTATAACCTATTTATGCCTCTAGACTTAAAGGAATTTGAAAACATACAATTCATTGTCCGGTCGATGTGCTGTTTTAAAATTCCTGCTCAAGTGATAGGAACTTAATTTTTTCAAAAACACAAGTGTTCTGTTGAGACAGGCAATTTTATTAAGTAAGTCTAATTAAAAATGTCATATTAACAAGGTATTATCAAATACGACAAAATCACTTAAATGTTACGTTGGGGGAGTGCTCTCACCTGTCAATATTAGAACATTGACAATGGCTTTTTCTCTAGCACCAGATTGAATCGCGCGCTCTTTTCACCAAGCGCGCTCGTCTGTTCTTCGCCAAGGATTCGAAGTCTTTTTTTTTCCCCAACCGGTGCACTCTACCTTGTCTGTTTGTATTCTACTGTTGATGTTAAGGCCAGAAACAAAGCATATTGGGTAGTATACTTGTGAGATATAAAAGATTGGACTTGTTGTTTTGTTTGGCTTCTTTCAAGTGCACTCGACATAATGGGACGCCAACTGTAATCTCATAGATTAACAAACAAAAAAACTCATTCGAGCAATCCTATAATGATGAACTCATCGTTCGTTGTTAAGGGCTTGTTAAAAACAAATATTCGTGTGCCTTTTTTTTTTTTACAATTGGCACCAACATTCTGAAAACCAACGCCTCAGAAAAGACCATCATTCTGGCTTTGATTTTTCGTGTAACGCATAAAGCTTGTATCTGCGCGTCGAAGTGCAAAACGTATATTTAAAATGCTTCCAGATTTCCACTCTGAGACTCGCCTCGTTTTTCCCTAAGCGAAGCTATGAAAGTTGTGCTTTTTTCATTTAGTAGTTGGTAAGCCTATTCGAACTAGCTACACGCATTAGTGAAAAATCTAAAATTTGATTGTAGTATTGTTATACTGATGTATAAGCACGAGAAGCTGCGAGCTAAAGTGATCTAAAAACTACTACTTCACTCGGAACTAGATTCTCACTTCGTATTGTGCAGGTTATTTTGACGGAATTTCTCGTTATTTTATGAGTTATTTCAGTTTCCTCCGTACTTTATAAGGTCATTTGCTGATTCCAATTAGTAATTTTGACAGATTTTCTTTCATTCCTTGGTATGAAGAGAGAGCAGTGCTCTATCTATTTACGCGCACTGGGTACGTATATGACCGCACGGCACTACTGCCTCAGAATCCTTCAGACCTCGCTGAGTTTTTTAATCACCTACAGCACGAAACAGCCATGAATATACCTATTTAACTCTTGATTCCATTGATTAACAGCATGAAGATTGTCTGATTGGGCTAATTGGAAAATTAATTTAAAAATATCTTGGAAGGATCTCATCGAAATCCCAAATAAATTACCCTTCAAAGTACTAAGGGTTTATACAGTCAAGAAAGCTGCCTGAAATTGCACGTTCTGCTCGAAAATGAGTAGCCAATTTAGTACGATTTTAATTGGAAATCTTTTCCCCTCCTTCGAACTGTGCATTTCTTTTCGGGTTTTGTTTCGTATCTGGCTGTTTATCAAATGTTGAAGAGTCTTTTCCATTGTCTCAACTCTCATATCTTTAATGCCAAGCAAAACAAACTCCAGTTGAATAAAAGAAGGAACATACGAGTGGGAAGTTCAATAAAATCAATCGAAAACTTGATTCTTTTCTAGCACTATGCTTTGTGAGGGGTGCTATTCAAGTCTGAATCTGCAAGGGTCGAAAAACAACGAACTCCGTATTCTCAAAACTCCTCTCACCCCAGCCTTTATACCTTAAAAAGTACAATTTCAAATTCAATTAAACTATGGATACAAATAAGCTTGTTATTTTTACACTCATATTTTTCTTTTGACTAGTTACATTAACAACATCACGTTCTTTAATTGAATTGAATATTATTTCAGCAACATATAGAATCGAATATAAAACTTTAAAAAATTATTCAATATATAATTCAATAGAAACGGAGATTTTACGTTTTCCCTCTGAAACTAGGATTTTTTTTACTGAATTTGGTCTAGTTTTGAGCTCGAGTGCTTAACTTGAGGCTTTTGAAAATGCGTTGCTATTTCGAGCTCAAACCAGCGCTGTCATTTATAAGGCTTTTCTCCTAAACTCAACAAAAAAAAAAAAAAAAAAAAAAAAAAAAGAAAGATCTTATAAGAAGCTCTTCTCAAATACAAAAAAAAAAAACTTCGAGTACCTTAAATAATTAAACACATCCTTAACAGTTTAACAAACTTAAACAACATAACTTAAAACACCACACCAAACTACCACAATACGAAAACAATCTGATTTGTGTTTATTCTTTTTTCTTTGAATGTTGAATTCTGTATTGGATGGTGTAAAATATATATAATATATACATCTTAGTCAATGTAATACTGTGGCAATATCAATAATAGGCCTAGATATGATAATAGTAATAATAATGATGTTGAATCAAGGCTAATTCATTTTCAGAGTCGTAAACAGATAACATCGTTCTGACAAGACAGAGAAAATACAAACGTTAAACTAAATAGATAAAACTGTTTTTTCTGTCATAAATAAGTTATGGTATCCAAAATTGAATAATTCAAAGCTATTTCCTTCGAAAAAAATGCGTTATGGCTTCGCTACTTAACTTGGTGATGCCAAAGTTCTTGGAATTGCACAAATTGTAATAATTGCTTAGCCAGAGCGCGTCTTTAAGTAGGAAATGCTTAGTTAAGCGATTCATTTTCTTTTCTTAAACGAAAAGGGAAATGAAGAAAGAAATATATTTTTTGGTAATCAAACAAGTTGAACAAAAGGTACTCTGCTATGCTCTTTTATTTAGAGATAATTTTATCCAAACGGACTTGAAAAATGCTTTTAACTCGTGCTCGAAGTTGAGTGGCACACACGTTTTTCGTTCTACTTCACTGCTACTAAAATCAAAATAAATTCAAGGAATGGTCGCTCTCGCCCTCGGTTAACTAAACTCCCTTAGTTCCAATGACAATGGCTGAACATTGTTGAAATATTGAACATGAAGGCTCCATTGAATTCGCTTTGAAAATCTTCACAAATGTTATGTATTTTGGGGACAACTCGCCTATTGTAATAGATCAAAAAGTTCTTGTAATCCAAAAAAGTAATGCTACGGCTTAGCGCACCTTATATCAAAACTTCACAATAGAATAGACATATCAAGGATTCGGAATTCAATAATCTAGACACAGAACTCGACTGGTTTCAGTGCGTCTATTTATTCATAGTGCTTACTCTTTCCTTATCTTCTCAAGGGTTTTAAGCTCGTTTCATCGTAATGTTGTAAACATTCGGACCGTTATGCGTCGCTCATGGCGAACCGCACTTATGAAACACGGTTAACCAACTCTTCGTGTTCTTTCACTCCGAGGTCAACTATCATACAATTCAGCAATTTGATTTCTGTTGTCATAATGTAATAGAAGTAATTGATTTGCTTGTACTAATTGTATAGCACTTAGAAACCTACGATGAGAGAGGATATACAAATATATATGCCGTTAAGATCAAGGAAAACGAGAGAGAGAAAATTCTCTTGAGCTTTGTTTAAACCTCGAGTCTACCAGTCCGAGTCGAATAAAGCATCGATGCTATTTTCTACTGTTTTCGGATTCAATGAAATATTCTTACTTAGATGGAGCAAATTTAAACAGTGATTCTATCTTGTTGAGCATAAAGATTTTGGTTTCGAAGAAAGAATTTTTAGTTGTCTCCCGTCAGCGCTAAGATGAAAAAGTTGCTATTACGTACAAGTTTGCATCGGCCATATTGAAATATTTTCCTAATCAACAAGCTATTTACAGTAGTTATTATATCAATCAGGGCAATAAAACAGCCACTAAAGAGTCTTCAATATCTCCCACAGCTGGGCTTAGGAACGTCTACAGATACTAGTCATTTTAAGAGTAATAAATTTCATCTATGATATTTCTGAAGCCTCCATTGATGGACGTTTCTTGCCTGATTGCTTGTGAACTGAGTCTATCAGAATAATCATAGCTTTAAGGGATCTGCTTTAAGGCTAAACCTTTAGGCAAGATAAGCTGTCATAAGTCACTTCAAATATTGAATGAAAAACAAATGATCAACAGAGAGTTAAGCCTTCATAGAGACGTGAATGAAGATATCACTTGTCGAGAAGGATGTTAGGCACACAATCAATTACAAAAACTCAAAAGAAAGATAAATAACTAGCTACCAGTATCAAAGCTGCAATCACATGTGTCGTTGAGTAAACAAGGCGGGATACGTTGGTGGAGAACTGTGATCTTGAGCTTGTTGTACATGAATGTTCTGAGAGCTAGAGAAAGCACTAGTGGTTGGTGGAAAGTCGATGGGTCCTCCATAGAGATGTCCACCTTGCATAATTTCACTGCGAACAGGGTAAGCTAATTCATGGACGGCAGAGCTGTGAGGAGGTCCACCGCCGTAAGAGTGTGCCTGTCTTGGGGCATGCATTGACATATCGTATACTTGATAGTTGGGTTGTGGAACTTGAAAATATTGCTGGTAGACCGCTTCGGGAGACGGCATGGCATTTGGATAGCCCATCTTGAGTGCTGCATGTTGAGCGCCGTCAGGACTTGGATATGGGAATGGATACGGTGTTTTCTTCAGCATATTTTGTTTAGGTTTTCTTCTCCTAGGCTTGTATTTATATCCTGGGTTGTCTCTACTGTGTTGTGCTTGAAGTTCTTTGGCTTTCTGTATGTAAGGTTGTTTAGATTCCTCCTCCATCTGCTTCCACTGGGCGCCCAAAATTTTACTTATTTCAGAATTGTGCATTCTTGGATTTGCTTGAGATAGAGTCTTTCTTTTCTCTCTTGACCATACCATGAAAGCATTCATAGGTCTCTTAATGTGGTTAGCATCTTTGGTACTCATCTTCGGAACGAACCAACTTCAAACTTGTCTGCACAAACTACGTTCGCCTTCAATAGGGTCTCGACAAATGATTTGATTCCGAACAAGGACGAGGCTTTTCGTGTGTGAAGCTTGACAAAGCTATTTACATTTCTGGCGTTGCATGTGAACAATAGAGTTTTTAGAAATATTTAATTACCATAATCATTCCAAACATCAAAAGAACACAACACAATGAGAACGAACCTGTAACTTTATTTACTTGAATTAATAATCAGACCAAGACAAGTTAACAAGGCCCCAGAAGGGACAGACCTAAATTCACTTACATTAAAACCGCTATGTTTGATTTCATTTTTCATAAGAGATGGTTAACCAACGACGTTGCTCAATCAGTTTTTTCGAGTGCTTATGTGTAGCACGTTAGGCTACACTTTTATTGAAACACAGCTTGACCCCACTAGATTAATCATTCCAAAGTCGATAACGTGTTTGCTTTGATATTTACATCTAATTTAAGCGGATATCAGAGTAAATAAATTTGATTCTGAAGTAAAGAGACACGTTTGTTTAACTAACAAAAACTTCGACGAAATTTTTTGGCCGGTTTTTTTTTCGGTCGATGTCAAAGCCCGGCGTTGGTGTATGTTATTCTCTGTTTTCTTGCCAGCCAATTAATCCACAAAGCAAGATTCTGATTCATATTCAAAAATCAACGCAGCATTCATAAAAAGCGATGGTATTGTTATGGAGATCACTTCAATTATACCGATGTGGCCGCACAAGCTCTTGAGAAAAACTCTATCGAGCGCCCGTTGTCTTCCGGGTTTAAGTCCTTGAGATAAAAAGAAAAAAATCTTGTTGCTTTCTTTTATTTTACGGCAGCGCGCATAAACTATACTCTTGTGCTGTATTCAAAACTATTGAAATTGGACAAGAAGACGTGTCACGGTCGACTCGAACGGCTTGAAAAAGGACAGTCAAGGTTGACTTCTGCTCGTCATGCTAAGCGCGCAATAAGAATTCAGCTGTGAATGACGAGGTAGGCCTCTGCTACCTACGGAGTTTTACCTTCACGTTTGTGAGTCACCTTGTAAAACAAGGTGGCTATCAGACGATTTTGGCGGGCTTCGGTTTTGCTGCGCGTCAGATTTTCAGTGTAAAAAAGCGGGTTTTTGCATAACGCGCGGAATGCTGATCTAAGGAAGACCGCACAAATTAACTTGATCCTTTGTTTCACCGCGAAGCTTTGGCTTTTTTTTATGAACAACACTGGAGGGCATTATTCCGACCAATAAAGCGTGCGTAGCTTTATTTAGCTCGCCATTGTTGTTAGATACAATCGAGTTCTTATGAAGAAGATCAAGAAATGGCGTAATGAGGTCCCTAGTGGCCTAACTCGTCATTTTGAACAAGAGCCAACAACCGCCTAATGACGTTTGAGTGTGAATAGAATAGGACAAATGCATTCCTTCCTAAAAACCCGGAACGCCTTCTTGTGAAGATCACATCGCATTTTTCCATGGTTCGTAAGAACAAAATGTTGATGGCTTTAGCATCATACAAGAGTATTAGCGAAACTATACTCTGACGTAAATCTGACTCTTGTTTGTAAATCTTTTGATTGTTTTCGCGAGATTTGTTATCCAACTTCGAGTAGGTTCCAAATGAATGACTAATTTAATTAGCAAAAATTTGGTCAAAACAGCTGGTAATATGTAAATATTTTTGGCTTGATTTTGAAGCGCTTTCTCGTTCTCAAACATCAACAAAAATAACGTTTTTAAGAATAAGATTTATCGACATTAAACAAGCTGGCTTTTTTCACGTTAGCTTGCCAAGAAGATGCAGAAATATATGTATTTTAAAGTTCCTTACAGAAAGTTTTCAAGACTAGGCTCTCGACAAAACGACTCATTATAGCCATGGATTTAACAACCTTTACATATGGAAGCACTGAAAAATAAAGTCAAAATTTCTCAAATAAGAATTTTAGCTGTTGAATTCTTTAAATCGTGTAACCCCAATTTTCCCATAGCAAAATTGTTCAAATTCTGGTTTCTGAGATTTTTGAAATTTAAAAATTGTATCCTTGTCGAAGAAAATGCGCCCTCGAATTCCATAGTATTTTTCGTTAGTTAGATTACTAATTGGGTACAAAGATTATGAGGTTAAGGATAAATTACTTCAAACAATATTCTGAACAAAAAGTTAACATTTTACGCGTTGAAAAGATTCTTTAACTGACTTTTTATCTTTATTTTGTTGTATCACAATTCTGAGAAAAGAAAATTGATATAATACATGAAGTGTCTTTGTAAAGACAACGTATCTTATCTCACAATTGTGCTATTCTTTTTGATGTAAGTTTTTATTTCTTTGAGGCAATAAGATAACGTTTTGTTGTTAGTAGAATTATAATTGTCTGTAAAACGACGAGAACACAAGAAAAGTGAATTAAAAAAAATAGTTTTCTCTGGAATAATAGGGCTAATAAATGATTAGACAGTGATGTAAAGAAGAGATATATTTTGTTTTGATGTTGATAAAGAAATGATCGGATATTGGCTGGTTGCTAGGAGACATTTAACTAAACAACGAATGATACTTTATATACACACAGAATGAATTATCCAGGATAGGCCTTACGTATTGGGCTTCCTGTGTTAAGGGCATTACCACAGGAATCCCAAGAAATGGATGGTTTTCAACATCTTAACTAAAATACAATCCTAATTCTAAACTAAATCGAACTCTAATGGATTCAAAGTATCATATTCTTTTTAAAGAGACTTCAAATGATTCTCCTCTGCTTAACAGATTTCAACAGATTCCAATAATGGGAATACGAACGTCGACTCTCTTCGTGGGACTCATGATGAGACTTCCTGGCACGGATTAAATAACCGGCAGTTAATTTTTTGAAGATATTTTAGATTCGATATATTAAAGTGGGTCTAAGGCAGCCATAAATTTGTTTTTGTTTTTGTTTTTCTTTTTTTCTTTCTTTCTTTTTTCTTTCTTTCTTTCTTTCTTTCTTTCTTTCTTTCTTTCTTTCTTTCTTTCTTTCTTTTTCTTTCTTTCTTTCTTTCTTTCTTTCTTTCTTCTTTCTTTCTTCCTTCCTTTCTTTGTTTGTTTGTTTGTTTGTTTCTTTCTTTCTTTCTTTCTTTCTTTCTTTCTTTCTTTCTTTCTTTCCTTCCTTCCTTCTTTCCTTTCTTTCTTCTTTCTTTCTTCTTTCTTCCTCCAAAAGCCTCCAACTTACAGGGACGGCGGAGCAGTTTTTTGATTTGGGGGAGGGAGGGGGGGGGGCTCAATAGTGACATTGTATGGCAAGGCGGGAGGGCTGAGTTAAGTGAAAATGTATTAAAATTCCACAAAAAGCCGCCCCCCCCCCCCCCCCCCCCCCCCGGTTCCCTCGCCCCTAACTTAACCTTAAACAAAAGAAAACTGAATCACTGAACTATGCTTAGTCATACATACGAAGGGCATACGCACACACGGCAACATCACGCTATTACTAAACAACAAAAACCTACTAAAAGCAATTTTAACTTTTCATAAAACCTATTCTTCTCCTAAGTAAACAAAATTTATCAAATATGAACTCATGTTTTACTGCTGTGTAATCAATTGTTGCCATTCTCTATCTTTTAAATACATATTATACTGTTTGTATTTAAATTATATTAACATGAAACATGAAATGTTAATATGAATCGCTGTATAGATACGATATTGACTCAGGCGTTCTATTCAATGAACTTGTCACGTAAGAGTCGATTACGCAGCAAATTTGTAAATATATTTTGGCACTCAATATACAATTCTTTTCAAAAACAATGGCGATATAAAGTTAATCTCTTTTAAAAACTACAAAATTTCAGAATAGTTAAGCTATTTTTCGAGTATTTTCAGTTACCTTTAAGTAACATTTAATTCACTTAAGTTTTAATCGGCTATGTAGTAAATAATCTTGGACAAACAGCTTAAAGGGTTAATATTTCAGTTTCATTTCATTGACACATTACTATTCAACAGTGTGACGTGTATTCTACGTAACTAAAATAATACATAAATACACAGCAAAACTCTTTGTTACTGTTAGAGCTTTTGATGCATTAAGGAATCCGGAACGATGTATTTCCTTTATAGTTTTCTTATTCTTTATTTCGTACAAGGGGCTTGTTCTCAGCTAAGATGGGTAGAACTGAAGCCGAATTCGCTGGCCCCAAGTGCTCGGAGTGATTCTTCTATAGGCTTCGATGCAATCTCTAACAGAGTAGTAATCTTCGGAGGGAGGGGTGGATCGACTCTCGGAGATACTTGGCTGTTCCATTTATCGTCCAAGAACTGGTCTAAGGTTAACGAGACGGTCCTGAGTGATGGAAAGTCGATCCCTGAGCCAAGATTCAGTATGGTTTTTGGCGCTAAAGGTAACTCCTTCTACATTACTACAGGTGAATCTAGTGGTGGAGGAAAGAACGTTTTCTACGATGATGTCTTAAAATTCGATATGAATTCTCAAACATGGCAAAAGATAGAACCCAAGAGTAGCTTGAAACCTGAAAAAAGATACGGTAGCGGTGGAGGGATCCATCCCTCGGGTGACGGGCTGTACGTTACTCATGGTTTTGCATCGATTCGCTACTCCAATACACTCAGATTTGACTTGAAGAGCGAGAAATGGGAAACGAAATTTGAAGGAACGAACAGCTACAATCCCAGCTATCCACATGCAAGATGCTTGCACTCTT